>NC_090912.1:11663017-11837043 GCF_040956055.1 Brachionichthys hirsutus
CAGTCAAACAGTAGCATGTATTACAGTACAAGTACAGTCAAACAGTAGCATGTATTACAGTACAAGTACAGTCACGCAGTAGCATGTATTACAGTACAAGTACAGTCGAACAGTATTATGTATTACAGTACAAGTACAGTCAAACAGTAGCATGTATTACAGTACAAGTACAGTCAAACAGTAGCATGTATTACAGTACAAGTACAGTCACGCAGTAGCATGTATTACAGTACAAGTACAGTCGAACAGTATTATGTATTACAGTACAAGTACAGTCAAACAGTAGCATGTATTACAGTACAAGTACAGTCAAACAGTAGCATGTATTACAGTACAAGTACAGTCAAACAGTAGCATGTATTACAGTACAAGTACAGTCAAACAGTAGCATGTATTACAGTACAAGTACAGTCAAACAGTAGCATGTATTACAGTACAAGTACAGTAAACAGTAGCATGTATTACAGTACAAGTACAGTCACACAGTAGCATGTATTACAGTACAAGTACAGTAAACAGTAGCATGTATTACAGTACAAGTACAGTCACACATCCTGTCTAAGAGGAGCATTTCTTGCGGTCTTGTTTCTGTTGAAAGTCCTTAGTACATAAATCATTGACAATTAACAATACAAATTTAACAATACAAATAAAAATAATAAAAATAAAACATAAAAATAAAACCAATATTCGATAACTCAATTGATGCAAAGTAACATTAGAAAAATAAAATGATTTTACACCACCGATTCAAACTAACAATAAATCTAAAATAAATTACACCACCGATGCAGAACGACAATGAATGACAATAGATTACATAAATTACAATAAATTACAATAAATTACAAAGACACTTCATATGTGCAACGTAGGTGGACAAAAAAAGGGGGGTGGGGGGGTTTGATCCGGAGAGATCTCCATTTCTGTCCCCCTAAAAGGTGCTCTCCATGGTGGCCTTCTACAGAGCCCCCTGGAGGGCATCCTGGCGTACTGCATCACGGTGCGGTGCGCCGCGTGCACCGCAGCGGAGCGGACGGGGAGAGTTAGTGGGGGAATGGCACAGGCCGCCTCGAGGCGTGACAACTGCTAACTATTCAAGCTTAAAGCTTCTGCCGAGAAAGATTAACTTCTCATTTTCTGTCGACACACAGCTTTATAATTATCCACTAGTCCATCGGTAACTTTGACAAGGAAGCCTGAAGTCTTCCCAAACAGGAAGCTGTAGTGAGGTGGGCGGGGCTTCCTTCCAGCTCAGGCTTCTCACTAGCATTTGCCAGTGCTGCGAGCTACCAGAGCCCCTCCCTCTCAGTCCGACCCTCAGCGGCGGCCGTGCGGAAACTCGCCCAGGACTTTAGTTCCGCACAGAGCGCTAAGATCGTGCTAGTAATAAATTTAATGAGGGAAAAAATGGTTAAAACCGAAACGGTGCGCAAGTGGACCGAACCGAAACGGTTCGATACATCCCGTGAACCGTTACACCCCTACTAATGAATATGTAGACACACCCTCCCGATTAGTTACCCAGCCAATAGCTGAACCCAGCCCTTCCTGCTGTGTCCCTCCAGGTTGCCCCCTGCTGACCACCAACGGTCTCTCAGGCCTCATCCAGCTGCAGGAGCTGGAGGAGCTGGAGCTTACCAACTGCCCCGGCGCCACCGCCGAGCTCTTCAAATACTTCTCTCAGCATCTGCCCCTCTGCATGGTCATCGAGTAAGACCACGGACCTGCATCACCGATCGACCGACCGACCGACCGACCAATCACCACGCTTCTTCCTCACGCGATTCTCAAACGCTCGTCAGGAGACTGAACTTCTCTTATTGTACCAGACTCATTCCTCATGCCCCCCCCCCCCCCCCCTTACCCTCCACACGCCATTGAGCAGGCCAGACCCTGAAGGTGATTGGATGGCATTTGAGCTTCATGTGAGACGTCAAAGTGAAGGGGTTGGCGTGACAACCGTTCTGAGAGCAAGGTTCTCTTTCAGGCTGGACAAAGGGAGGAGAGAGGAGCGCTTCTCCTCTCTCTGATTGGTTCTCCTCCTTTAGCTGAATGGATGCTGAGGCAAGAGGCTCGGAAAAGGGGAATGAAGGCTTTTGTGTTTGAGCTGATCTGGTTGGATTCACATACATGCTCATACACTGTAAAGACGCGCACACACACACACACACACACACACTGTATATTAATAAGGAAAACGGCTCTCGAGCCTACAAGTACTGACATGTTTCCATCACTCTGTGTAATATAACTGCAGTTCTTCGTCTCACAAGGTGTCAGGGTGGAGTTTTCTCTTGTTTTCAGAGAGACACATATACCAGCTGGCGAATCGGACAGAACTGAAGGTGTACTGGTGAAGGTGAACGACGGAACTTCCCTCTCGCTCTTTCTCTCCATCTCTGTGTAAAGTCACAGCATCCCATCTTTTTGGGATGCCGCCAACTTTTCCGTCTCTGTGTGTTGAAATAACTGATTAACACCGGTTCACAGTGTTGGACTTGATTTACTCACTTTTTCCTGTCATTTTTTAATTTCAATTTTTTTTTTTTACATTTAATTTACGGGTACGGAGGATAAGCTATTTGAAACTGTGAATGTTGTGTTTTTAAAATTGATCTGTGCGGCTGATGCAGTGCAGCACGGAAGCAAAGCTCAGTGGAAGGCAGGAAGGACAAGACTTTAACGACCGACGGGTTCTGCTGAGGACAAAATGTCCTCTTGTAAAATAAGGAAGGCTCATACTAATGAAATGACTGTGGGGAGCCAGTTAATAAATGATGTTATTAGGAAGCAGGGGGCCCAAAAAGCATCTTTTTGAATAGATTTTTCTTGAATTCTACTTTGTATTCTTTCCATGAAAAAACAAAAGCTGATTTAAACAGGGGTTTAGCGTTTGGTCCCGAAGCTGCACCGTGTGAGCCCGCGGTCAGAAGACAGGGGATTTAATACAAAAGGTGTGAACTCCGAGTCAGGCTTAGAAAGGATCCGGGTCTCGGGACCATTAGAATCAAAAGCAAAATGATTTAGTACCCCCCCCCCCCCCCCCAGAGACAGAAAAACGTGGATTTGTTTAGCTCAGTTGATGCACATCCTTGAATTAGTAATGTGACAATAATTCCTGCTGACATTGCTGGTTCCTAAAGTCGTTCCAAGCTAAACGTAACATCTGAGACGGAAGCTGCAGTCGTGCAGAATGAAGCTGAGAAACAACAGTTCTTGTTCGCTGTTCTCACAGTAAGAATCGCAATGAAGACGCCTTCATGGTGTCTTTGTGCTGTTATGTCGACCCGGGTGTGTCGGCAGGAAACCAGCCCCTTCAGTGTTAAACGTAGGACCGAATCGCTGCAGAGCTCCGGGACGAATGTTCAACTTCATCTTAAAGTCCACGGGACGAACGCGACAGTCTAGAGGCTGATCCGGAAGCATTGCTGTTACAGCATCCCCGCTCTTCACTGGGGAACCGGCGTGGCGCTGATGGATTCTGTGCCTGCTCTGACTCTTATCCGGATCAACACCTCCGTTTGACTGCATATCAACAAAGGCAGACTGTTTATCGGATGGATCTAGTAATGCTCGTTGAAATCTGCAAGAAAAAAAAAGATTCTGATTAACAGCTGATAGGATGCAAGGGATCGTCGATGACATCATCGGCAGAGGCTTTACGCGGTTAGAGATGATGTCAGACATGACAGTCGGCACGTGTTACATCAGTTAGTGGCAGGACAACGTTCCCTCTGATGCTTTCAGGGCGTTGCACCGTCACCATCTTCACCAGGTTCTGGCTGTTGCCTTTTGGCGTCTGAAGACAGGCACATGTTCGACCCGGTCTCCCTTTAAACCCATAAACACCAAGCACATTTGCTACTTACACAAGGTGCGCGTTGCGTCTCTGGGTCTCGAACCAAACCGTAGTAAACGGTGTGTTTCTGTTGGTTTCCAGTACCACCTAACGAATGCTCAGACTACCCAACTACCCATTACAGCGAGCTAAACTAGGCTAAGCTTCAGCACACTACAATACTGTACTTACATACTGCAACAAAAAGGAAAAGGAAAAACTGTTCATCGGAAAATATATCGAACACGAAATCGCGTTTTTAATGACAGCCGGCGTGCGGCGTGTTGCTTCCCGTGTGCCCTCGTGTGTCCTGACTGCCAAAATGGCGACTGGCATCGTGTGGGTCTGCATTAGATTGTGCCAAATGCATCTGCAGCCGGCCATCAAATGCGTGTGTGTTTGCTTCAAGCTGATCAAAGTAGAAATGGACCGAGTGTGTGCTGTACTGACGGACCGCGCATGATTTAGTTTTTGTTTCAAGGTCATCTAGAGGTTGTTCTCAATCTCTTATTTGTACATAAGTTTATTTATTTATTTGGATTAATTTGTGTCTTATTTACATGATTTATTTATTGAAGAATTTCCAAATATTTTGCTGTTTGTATGAAAATTGCATCAAATGTAATCCTGAATTATCAAAAACATTGATCTTTTTTTTTTTTTTTATTGTCTGACATTTCAGGCCCTTCGGTGAAATGTTCTAATACGCATCTACCATTTACACTTTTAGACACGAGTAACAATTAACATGATGAAGACTGACATGACATTTTTAAATCAGTGCACAGATTATATTTTCCTCTGTGCTAGTGTGTGTCAACTTTGTATCTTTGTTGGGTCTTTCACTGAGAAGGGGGTAATCAATGGTGACAAGTTATATTTACTGTCATTGTCCTGAATGTGAAAATACAGAGTACGATATGCATAAAACGCTGATGCCTGAGACTGACCTCTGTTTGAGCTGCACCGTCTCCTGTTCGCCGACTGAAGCTTAAAAAAGGATCCGTACACGTGTTGAGGCTGATCCACCGAGCTGGCCGAGGGTCTCCAGCAGTTTGCTGTGAAGGAACTATACCAGGGGTGGGCAAACCTTTTGACTCGCGGGCCACAATAGGTTCTAAAATTTGGCAGAGGGGCCGGACCAAGAACAGATGGATGGAGTATTTGAGTGAGCTAATATAAATGACACATGAAAGCTATTGCATTAAAGGATTTGGCCTTTTACAGGTAGCATTACAGGGAAAAGGTCAAATGAATGAGCTTTAATTATAATACAATTTTATTTAATAATATAATTTGGACAAGTTTGGCGGGCCGGATTAAAAAGACCAACGGGCCGCATATGGCCCCCGGGCCTGGGTTTGCCCATGCCTGAACTATACTAATAAAACAAGAAAAGAAAATCCATCCATTGAGTTGAAGCAAGGGTGGAGGGAGCTGAAGACGCTGGGAAGTGAGACAGGACAAGTCACCAGCTTGTAAGGAGACAAGCGACTCTTCACACCTAGTGGGACGAGTGGGACGAGCGACAGCATCCAGCAGAAACCGACTCATCCGTCAGTCATGTTAGCCCAAATACATTTTCTGGCTCTGTCAATAGGTGAGTATATTTATCTGAACATGAATGTACCCATACGGCAGAAAACGTCCAATGCCTCAAATGCACGAATGAAAGAATTAAGGAACTAATTAAGGAATGAACAATTAAAAAAAAGTACCGATCAGTCATTAATTGATCCCCAGCTGAGCTCTATAGGCATAAATAGCTCTCACATCCAGACTAGTCAGAAATGTTATCTTTCTCTTGATGATTGAATTGGTTCTAATGAGCAATTATATGAATCTGAATGCATAATTAAATGAAATTATTTTTTTTATATAGCACTAGCTCATAACAGGAAGTCATCTCAAGGCACTTTACAGGTGGAACCAAAGACCTGCAGGGAAAGACAGAACCCAACTTGGCCCACAAGAGCAAGCACTTTGGTTCTGTCCAAGGTTTCTGCCTGTTAAATGGAAATGTTTCCTTGCCTCCAAGGCTTGTGGTGGACGCCCATCTGTCTGGACAAGTGAGCAAGCAAGACAGAGGCAGCAAACAGTGATACAATGACAGGGACAGACAGAGCCAAGGACAAATAGGGGGAGAGACAAAAGCAGAGAGAGGGAGAGAGAGTGAGTGCATCGTGCTGCTGCATTCATCTGGGACTACTGGAAGTGTTTTCTCCCATAGGATAGAGATCAGCCAATGGGTGGCAATACCATCTCATAAATGGCTCGAGCTCGTCCCAGTGAACACGTGTCCGGTTGATGACTGCGACAAAAGATACTAAAAACGTCTCGCAGTTCACATGTTTTTCTTAGTGAGTGTCACGCTTCACTTCTGCAGTATCTTTTGTATCTTTTTGATGTTAACACGAAACCTCGCCCTCACATGCAAATTCTCAAATCGTCTTAAAACAAACATACACGGTGAAAAGTAATGGACTTTAAATGCTCTCGTCTGCTGATGAAGAGCCGCCATATGGCAAGCAGCATGGCCCATCATATGGCCTCACCCTCCCACGAGCTTCTCCATTTTAGAGTTTTACATGTATAGTGAAACCTCTGAGCTGAATTTGATCTATATAAGTACCACCACTGACTCATTGCTGCCCACTCTGGTGTGAAGAGGGATTACCCGCTGGTCGTTGATGCCAATTCTGGAGTTTGCTTATTTCCAGTCAGCAAGGAATGAGAATGAAAATGGATGCTCTGTCTTCAGTCATGATCTTTGTGGGTGAGTGTTGAAAGAAGGGCCAGAAGGAGCGTTCATTCCTGAAAATGGTCTCAACTCAGGGCTAAAACGTGTCCGAGAAAAACGGATCTGAAGTACAATGTAGTCCAGCATCATTCCAGAATTAACATTGGTCACATGTTGCTAATTAACCCGGTTGTGTGTCTGAAGTAACCTCAGGGTAATCTCTTAATCCCGATATGAAGTGTGAGAAGAATTTGCCCAGTCGTTCTCCTACGGCAGGTCGACTCAACCTGAACCTGCTCGGGTTAGACTCCGCCTTCGTTCGCGTGTCTTCGGTTTGCCTCGGCTCCACCCGGGTGTTCAAACTCCGAAAATCAGTTTGACGTCCGAGGCATTTCAAACTCAGTTTCAGTACAAAATGTCTTTCGCTTTCACGGTAACGTCCGTTCGCTTTCACGCTAACGTCCGTTCTCTTTCAGGGTAACGTCCGTTCTCTTTCACGGTAACGTCCGTTCGCTTTCACGCTAACGTCCGTTCTCTTTCAGGGTAACGTCCGTTCTCTTTCAGGGTAACGTCCGTTCGCTTTCACGGTAAGGTCCGTTCTCTTTCAGGGTAACGTCCGTTCTCTTACACGGTAACGTCCGTTCGCTTTCACGGTAACGTCCGTTCGCTTTCACGGTAACGTCCGTTCTCTTTCAGGGTAACGTCCGTTCGCTTTCACGGTAAGGTCCGTTCTCTTTCAGGGTAACGTCCGTTCTCTTTCAGGGTAACGTCCGTTCGCTTTCACGGTAACGTTCGTTTGCTTTCAGGGTAACGTCCGTTCGCTTTCACGGTAACGTCCGTTCTCTTTCAGGGTAACGTCCGTTCGCTTTCAGGGTAACGTCCGTTCTCTTTCACGGTAACGTCCGTTCGCTTTCAGGGTAACGTCACGGTAACGTCCGTTCTCTTTCAGGGTAACGTCCGTTCTCTTTCAGGGTAACGTCCGTTCTCTTTCAGGGTAACGTCCGTTCTCTTTCACGGTAACGTCCGTTCTCTTTCACGGTAACGTCCGTTCTCTTTCACGGTAACGTCCGTTCTCTTTCAGGGTAACGTCCGTTCTCTTTCACGGTAACGTCTGTTTGCTTTCACGGTAACGTCCGTTCTCTTTCACGGTAACGTCCGTTCTCTTTCACGGTAACGTCCGTTCGCTTTCAGGGTAACGTCCGTTCTCTTTCACGGTAACGTCCATTCTCTTTCAGGGTAACGTCCGTTCGCTTTCACGGTAACGTCCGTTCTCTTTCAGGGTAACGTCCGTTCTCTTTCAGGGTAACGTCCGTTCTCTTTCACGGTAACGTCCGTTCTCTTTCAGGGTAACGTCCGTTCTCTTTCACGGTAACGTCCGTTCTCTTTCACGGTAACGTCCGTTCGCTTTCAGGGTAACGTCCGTTCTCTTTCAGGGTAACGTCCGTTCGCTTTCAGGGTAACGTCCGTTCGCTTTCAGGGTAACGTCCGTTCTCTTTCACGGTAACGTCCGTTCTCTTTCACGGTAACGTCCGTTCTCTTTCAGGGTAACGTCCGTTCTCTTTCACGGTAACGTCCGTTCTCTTTCACGGTAACGTCCGTTCTCTTTCACGGTAACGTCTGTTCGCTTTCACGGTAACGTCCGTTCGCTTTCACGGTAACGTCCGTTCTCTTTCACGGTAACGTCTGTTCGCTTTCACGGTAACGTCCGTTCGCTTTCACGGTAACGTCCGTTCTCTTTCAGGGTAACGTCCGTTCGCTTTCACGGTAACGTCCGTTCTCTTTCACGGTAACGTCCGTTCGCTTTCACGGTAACGTCCGTTCTCTTTCACGGTAACGTCCGTTCGCTTTCAGGGTAACGTCCGTTCTCTTTCACGATGTTAACATTAAATACAGCGAGGTAAAACAGAGCAGGCCTGGATTAACGGCGGCAGGTCACTGCAGGCAGACGCCACGTCTGAGCGAGTTTGTCTCGTACTCAGAGAGCAGAAACAGACGCGACACGGCGGCCAGTTGGCTTTGCAATTATTCCTGCTCTGTGACAGATCAAATAAAAAGCGTCATCGTTCATCATCATAACGTTTTATTGGATCTGCCACCCTTTTCTGTAGCCGTGAACCTTTGCTTCACCACTGAAGACCAGCCCGTCCCGCCTCAGTCTTTTGTTATTTCCTTATTGATTGAACTGCAGAAGGATTCTCTAACCTCCGTCTCTGCATTTTGGGGATCACACCTTTTGAGATCCAGAGTTGAACGTTAAAGACACGTTGGGCTTGAGTCTACAGTGAAGCGGCACGCATCACGGAAAGGCTTGCAGCTGGTTCCGTAAAGTCAGTGCTCACCTGTTTATGCTGAGCATCTCTCGCTACTGCCGCATGTCGGTCTCTCGTTACTACATGTGCGTACAAAAGAATCATAGAATGCAAAAACTCACTAATCAGATATAGTAACCAAGTATAAATGTATTTACATACAGCGGGGATAATGACATGATTACAAAAATATATCTGGGGGGGGGGATATGATACCAATATAACATATAAATATATCCAAGACACATTTAGTGATCAAGTGGTGCAGCAGATGACGGGGCCTGAACCTTTATTGGTCCAATTCAGGCACTGTATCTATTTTCTATGGTGAACTTCATTCGACGGGTTTCTCCTAACTATTACAATTAAACTCATTGTTCTGTAAGTGAGCCTTCTGTGAGAGCTGAACACAGGATGCTGGGCATAAATCTACTTCTATGACATCACCAATTTCATCCATTGAACACTTGTGAGGTCCGACAAGTGTCGGCAATGAAGGCTACGCTGTCCACATACTTTTGGCCATTTGGTCTGCCAGATCCTGGCCCATTCTTGCAGAAGACATACAGTACATGTGTTCACACTCAAAGGGAGAGAGTTATATGTGGACCATTTCATGTCTTGATGTCAAGATTCTAGATAATCTTTTAGTTAAAAACTAGTTTGTCTCGTTATAAAAAAAGAAAATAAAACAATGACACAATTCTCTGCCTATTCGGTGCGAGAAAATAACGCCGGCCATCTCTCATTCTCATGTTTGCGTTTCTCCTGATGGGGGTTGATGGAGGAATCGGAGGTGGCTTCCTTATTCACGTCCATCTGGAACCCCTTTCTCCAGCAGCCAGGAGGACAGGTCCAGTTCTCTGAAGTTCTTGTTGCTCTCATTGAGCCGGCGAACACGGTAGGACTCATAGTGAATATTGTGTGTGACGTCTTTCAGGTCCTGCAGGTGAGATCTTTGGAAAAAAACAAAACAGAAAGACTCCAGTTTACTATAATTTTGAAAAGTCAGATTCCAACTTAACTAAAGTCTCCAGAAATTCATTAATGTCGCCTAAAAACAATATAATTAAATTAATAAAATGAAGAATTCAGTTTTAGCAAGAGTTTGTACATCCATCCATCCCTGCATTTCTCATCTACAGACACATTTCCTCCTTCCGGGTCCCGGGTCTGCAGGAGCCTATCCCAGCTGACTATGGGTGAGAGGCTATGCACACTCCGGACAAGGCACCAGCTCAGCACACAAAAGACAAACACACACACACACACACTCACTCCTACAGACAATTCGGTGTAGAACAAATCACCTAAGCTGCTTTTACGAGGTAAACCACAAAGATTTACCTCGACTCGTTCAAGTTAGATTGAAGATGTTTTACCTCTCATCCAAGAGAGAGAGAGAGAGAGAGAGAGAGAGAGAGAGAGAGAGAGAGAAGGCCAGCATCAGAAAGAATGAAGCAACAGCAGACTCACCTAATGAGTAGGTCTCTGAGGTTAGCAAACTCACAGTGGGCCACATTTTCAACTGGAAGGAGAAGAAGATTAACGTTTGATTTTGAAAAGTGTCTCAACATAGGAAACAGAACACCTGGAGGAACACCTGGATCTGAGGGTCGACGACTCAGACGACAGCCTGGAGACTGAAATAATCTGCATCCATTGAGGCTACAAGGATTTACTTACCGTCTACATAACATGTGCTCCTGTAACGCTTTTATTAAATATTGGTATTACCTGTTTTATGTTAGTTTTTACTCTCTTTATGGTTTTTATTACTGCTCATTGTTACCTTTAACTACAGGGGCTCGTCGACTTACGACCACCATTGGTTCCGAGGGTTTTGTCGCAAGCCAATTTGTTCGTAAGTCGGCCCCTGTTAAATTAATGTTAGTACGATTTCCTCTCGGTAGACATCGTGGGTGAGACAGAGGAAACTGTCGCACACTCGATTCGCTCGCTTTCAGGTATGTCGTAATCTTCAGATTTCTTTTCCCGTCAAGATTCCTCCAGCAGTTTTTCCTTAATCCTGCTAACAGACAGACAAATGCTGGTGGAGGTAACAAACCCGTTGATGCTCCGATGTGGAATTGACTACGCGTGTCAGAAATCTCTATCTATAATACTAAAAGCACAGCAGGCCCAAACACAAGTGTACCCACATTAAAAAAGAAAATCGCGATAATATCCGCAGTCCTGATCCCATCCAGATTAAATTTAAATCCCATCCAGATTAAATCCTTTGACTGCAATGATACCGAAAGTTTCAAAGTGATCCAGAATGCAGGATCTCTTCTGGATCATCACCAAAATAAAACCATCTGTTCCCGGGTACAGATCTGTCTGTAACCGTTTCAGTCGTCTTGCTAACAGACAGACAGACAGACACATAATAATAAGGACTGAAGCCAGACCTTCAATGATTCCCCACTTTGTCTTCCGGCCCAGCACCTTGTTCCCGTTCACCTGGTGCTCCCTGTCTGTTCCCACGACAGCAAAGGGAATGCGCTCCTGGAAGGTAAGATTCTTCATTCATTATATCCGGTAAGATTCACTATCCTGGTGAGATTCATCCATTAAATGTAATAAATAAATACCAAATAAATAATTGTAATAAAATCAGTGACTTGAAATGTTATTTAACCCTTTAGAGCCCAGCGGATCCTATTTGAGATGCTTGGCCTTTCAGGATTTTGAGACTTCTACATCACAAGTTTTGATATATATATTTTCTCTTTTCAGGATAAATTAATTCTAATATTCTAAAGTTTGGCCTGATGGCGGCGCTAGAGGACAGGTCAAGGTTTCCTTATGAAGGGGCTATTTATGTATTCAACAAATAAACAACGTTTTTACACAAAAACTTGATCAACAATTTTCTGTAAATCATTTCCCGGGTATCCCTGGGATCAGATTGACCCCCCAAGGATAAAATTATATTTGAGGATAACAGGAGGGTTAAGCATCGACTCAGTATTCATGACATGGAGATATTACCCTGATTCTGTTGTTGAGGATGCGTTCTTCTGGATCCTCATCGTGCTCTTTCTGGGGATACACAGAAATCCCATTGGCTGCTAAGTCTTGCCTTATCTGTCAATAAATCACAAGTTCAGCATACTTTAGGCAAAGGTCAGGGTGAAGTGGAGAAGGTTGATTTGCTGTGGCGACCCCGGACGGGACAGGCCGAAGGGGCAGTCGTAGGTCAGCCTGAACGCTCCACACCACGGCAGGAAAGTTAAGCTCGACTTGTTGGACACCTGAAGCTCATCAGGTGAAGCCGAGAGCGCTTCCTCACCCGCTCTTTGAACTCCTCTCTCTCCTCAATGGTGAGCGTGTCAGCTTTGGCAATGACGGGCACAATGCTCACTATCTCCCCCAACTTCTTCATGAATCGGACATCGATGGGGCGCAACCTGGAAACGGAGATCCATCGCTGGTCAAGGAAGTCCACAGTTTATGTCAAAGAGGAACATGCGACAGCTTAGCTGTGTCAATGGAGAAGCAATATAGGTCTGCTTCTGAAACGATTTACCAAGGTCAGAGGTCGACGGAAGTTGTTATGAGAATTAACAGAAATGAGAAGTTGACCTGTGTCCGGTGGGGGGCAGGAAGTAGATACAGCACTGGACCCTGCTGTCGGGGATTCTCCTCTTGCGGTTGACATGCAGCTCCTCTGTCAAGTATTTCTCATACTGCTCATTCACATAGTTCACTATGGGCTCCCAGCTACAGAGGGGAGGAAGGAAAGGTTTAATAAGGAGCATTTCACGTTAAAACGTCCACACATTTTATGAAATGAATCCAAGTGATTCAAGTTATTTCAGATAAGACTCTGTTGTTTTATTCAAGTGTCGTTTTTTTTTGTCACTTTAACTTCCAGGAGCTGCTCAGAGCAATTATTAAATGTACCATGAAAAACAGCGCTCTGTGTCAATCAGCCAGAGTCACATCAAATACATGTCAATTGGTGGTTGTTGATGAATGAAGAGAACTGCTCAAAGGTCAAACATACTTTAGGTCAGATGGTTTGGTTCAGAGCGAAGGCTGAAGGGACTAAAGTCGCTTTCACACCAGAGCTGTTTGCTCTGCTTGAAACAGACCAGAGTTCGTTTCCTCGGATAGTCCGCTTCGTTGGGGCAGGTGTGAAAGCTCATCCGAGCTCTGGTGCGGACCAAACAAGCGAACTCTGGTTAAAATGTGGGTCTCGGTTCGCTTGCAAGGGAACCCTGGTTCGGTTTGTATGCGGTGTGAAAGCTCACCGGCCCAAACACAGGACCAGATGTAGGTAGTAACGCTGTACGGCAGGGGTGTCAAACTCATGTTCTCCAAGGGCCACATTAGCATTATGTTTACCCTCCAAAGGCCAAATGTAAACCGTAACACAGTAAAAATGTAACTAAATGTAATGTAATCTAATGTAAAATAAATGTAACTACTCCTTAACATGCTGTTAAATAACTATTTATTGTTTTATTTAACTCTTTAGCCGCCACAGTAATTACAATAAAATATTCAGTTTTGATGTCACTTTTTTAAAAGGTTGTAACTTAAACATTGTTAGCGATAAAGCCATACTGTAAATGAGAAAAATCATAAGTATGAACCAAAGTTTGTGATGGGAATAAATTAACTTCTAATAATGTGGAAAAGTTCCATTCAAATGCAATCATCACGCAGGAACAAAGATAATCGATACAAAATCAAAGCAAAACCAAAAAGCCACCACCTTGTCTTGTCACGGACATGCAGAAACCAAAAAAACAACCAAAGTGGGGAAGATAAAGAACATTCCCCGAGTCAATGCCAAGGAAAAGACGATCAGTTCACTACTTAAGTTACAAACATTGAATATTCAATTGTATAGTTGTAAAAATATATGGATAGATTATTGCTGTTATTATAACATAAATCCAATTGATCAGGTTAAGAAAACCACACTACTCCACGATCAATAATCAAACTTATTCAAGTCAATAATATTAAATAATAAATAAATAAAAATATAATCCAACACAAGTTATGGCATTAACTTTGTTCAAAACTCTTTTGTCACAGTTGAGAGGGGCAGAACTGCAGAACAACCAACAAATGTGGGCTGTTAAGAACATGTGTGATGCAGCATTTTACAAAAACAAATGTCTGCACACAGCTCTCGGGGGCCACAAAAAATAACCTAGAGTGCCACATTTGGCCCCCGGGCCTTGATTTTGACATGTGCTGTATGCAGTGCATCTAGGGTAGAGGAAGTACAGCGCACCCCAACCCAAAACAACCAGGGGAGAGGGAGGGACTTGCCCTCCTCCTTTGTCCAATCACAGAGCGCCCCTTTCAACCATGTGATGCTGCTCAGAAAGTTCGGTTCACTTTAGAAATCATAGTGTGAAAGCAGAACCGGAACAAGTGATAAATGCAACAATGTCAGCTCCCAAATCGAACCCGAGTCCGCTCGGTCCGGTGTGAAAACGACTTGTGTTTCATTGACATGAATACACAGTAAAATCCATGTTGCTGCAGTGGATGCTAGTCTGAAAGCTAACCGACGTGCACTTCCGGCACCACAGTTTGTACTTTATCCACACAAGTTCTAGAGCTACATGTTCAGCAGCTTCCGAGGATGTGTGCTCATTTTAATAGCATCATGAACAGGTGTTTGGTCAGGCTGTTTTTATTCACGTGATCCTACTACAACCGGTCACGCGATGCAGCGTCTCCTCCTGTGCCTCGTCGCTCTCACCAGTTCTCGTTGTTGATCTGGTCTCCAAATCCAGGAGTGTCAATCACTGTCAGCTTCATCCTCACCCCCTTCTCCTCAATCACTGGAGAGAGGACAGAGAAGGAGAAGGTCATCAGCGCGCACACACACACACACACACACACACACACGTTCAGTTTCACTCTGACATGTAGAAGCAGCCTCACTTCCTCATCTCTGTCCTGATCTCACAAACGTCCTGTCTGACCAGAAATAAAGGACCGTCTAACCTTCACTGTCCCTCTTATTGTCTCATTTCTAATCCTGTCCAACCTGGACACTCCCAAGGAGAACCTCAGCATCTTCATCTCCTCCACTTCTAGCTCCGCCTCCTGTGCCAAAATCGGTCCAGAAGATAAGTCCTTTTACAGCAGCACATTCACTGCTTAGCCTCCTTCACCATTACGTCTGTTGCTTCCTGAAGTAATCTGGGTTAGGGTTAAACAGTTCTCAAAATGTGACACCCAACTTCTGGGCCAACACCATATTAGGCTTCTTGCTGCGATGCGAGGACAGACTCCAACAGCAGACTGTAAAGGTTTCATTTATACTGGCCAACGCGCTCGACGTTTTAAACGCTACACAGTGTGGACCATGTAAACGTGACGTGTACTTATACACGTCAGAGATGTGAGCGTGCAGGAGATGATGCTTATGGAGGTTGTCACAGACATTCTGGGAGTGACAGTGTGTCGAAGAGAGAGACGGTGTCATTGTGTGTGTGATTCATGGCTGTACCGACAGTCAAAGGGGCCCTACTATGGCGACGGGGCTGCCGTTGATGCATCTACACATCCCATCCTACCATCACGTCTCCAAGTGGGCGAGTGTGACGGTGCGGCGTGGACTCACCGTGGCTGACTGTGTGCAGTTTGACTGTTTTGGAGATCTTTTCTTCGTAGTTAGGGGTGCAGGACTTCCGACTGACCTTGGACTTGAACAGAGTGTTGATCAGCGTGGACTTGCCCAGACCGCTCTGACCTGGAGACGCATAGAACCGGTGCTTTACTGTTCTAGATACACGTGACGGAGAACATTATCAAACCTTACACTCATCTTCACGTGGACAAATACAAATTACTGGCATAAAAAGCTCTCTATCAGAAGACTTAAAAGACACGCAACTTCGGCCCAGGTCGTTATTGGAAATGAGAATTAGTTCAAAATTAACTTAAAAATAAAGAAAGAAATAAACTCACCTACAATACTAATTATGGTTTTAAAGAACTCCCCTGAGCTATCAGAGACATACATTCCAAGGGATAAACACAGTCTATATACAGTATAAACACGGTATATATACAGTATATACAACTGAAGCGCAATCTTCACAAAGTGCAACAATAACGAGAAGACAGAAAGCGGTATTTCTTTGTGTGATCCTCACCAACCACCATGACGTTGAACTCAAAGCCAGCCTTGATGGTCTTGTTCCTGATCTGGTCCAGCACGGCCTCAATGCCCACGTACCCAAACAGGTCGCTGCCCTTGATGAAGCTCATCTGCAATCCTGGCACAAATGGAACCAGCTCCACCTTCACCTCTGCCTCCATCTCTCTCTTCACCTCTCCTTCAATGCCCCTCCCTTTGCCTTCCACCTGTGGACCAATCACAACACAGCCCTCCTCTTTCTCTGTTGTGTTCATCTCGGGGCTCATGTGGCCTGGACGTCTTGGGTTGGGGTCGTCCTTGGTTTGGCCTATGATGACTCTCTCCTGGTCCTGTCTCTCCTCCAACGGGGTGAATGTTTCCATCTCCTGCTCTCCTGCAGAGTCAACAGAGTTTCAGTTCATACAACGTCTCAGTGCTATATGGTAGAGACACGTTGTAGGCTGACGTGATCCGTCATGGATAAGGATTTTACTGTGAAGCTAAGTGGTGTGCATCTGTTTTGTTTGTTCTCTCCCGCCCTCCCTCATTCTGTGTGTGTGTGTGTGTGTGTGTGTGCATGCACATGTCGTCTATTCTGTGCTGTAAGAGGATTGGAAGGCAGCAACTATCTCTGGACAACTGTGTCACTGTGCTTGATTACACACTCTGAAATTCACTGAAACAAGTCGATGTTTCTGCAAGACTCAACAAGCTGTAGCAGTTCACACATACACACACACACACACACAAACACACACACAGACACACACACACACGCACGCACACACACACACACACACACACACACACACACACACACACACACACACACACACAGGATTTTAGTAAGTGTTAGTCCGCATAATTTAATCAGCTATATATATCCAACACTCCCGTCACTGAAAGAGAAGAACTAATCCTCATCAGTCAGGACAGATGGAGGAGAGGTACAGGTGAAGGTACAGGTATAGGAACAAGTGTAGGATCAGGTGTAGGTACAGGTACAGGTGTAGGATCAGGTGTAGGTACAGGTGTAGGATCAGGTGTAGGAACAGGTGTAGGATCAGGTGTAGGTACAGGTGTAGGTACAGGTACAGGTGTAGGATCAGGTGTAGGGTCAGGTGTAGGTACAGGTGTAGGTACAGGTGTAGGTACAGGTGTAGGTACAGGTGTAGGTACAGGTGTAGGTACAGGTGTAGGATCAGGTGTAGGTACAGGTATAGGAACAGGTGTAGGAACAGGTGTAGGATCAGGTGAAGGTACAGGTGTAGGAACAAGTGTAGGATCAGGTGTAGGTACAGGTACAGGTGTAGGATCAGGTGTAGGTACAGGTGTAGGATCAGGTGTAGGAACAGGTGTAGGTACAGGTGTAGGATCAGGTGTAGGAACAGGTGTAGGTACAGGTGTAGGATCAGGTGTAGGTACAGGTACAGGTGTAGGATCAGGTGTGGGTACAGGTGTAGGATCAGGTGTAGGAACAGGTGTAGGTACAGGTGTAGGTACAGGTACAGGTGTAGGATCAGGTGTAGGGTCAGGTGTAGGTACAGGTGTAGGATCAGGTGTAGGTACAGGTGTAGGTACAGGTGTAGGTACAGGTGTAGGTACAGGTGTAGGATCAGGTGTAGGTACAGGTATAGGAACAGGTGTAGGAACAGGTGTAGGATCAGGTGAAGGTACAGGTGTAGGTACAGGTGTAGGTACAGGTGTAGGATCAGGTGTAGGTACAGGTACAGGTGTAGGATCAGGTGTAAGTACAGGTGTAGGTACAGGTGTAGGAACGGGTGTAGGTACAGATGTAGGATCAGGTGTAGGAACAGGTGTAGGAACAGGTGTAGGATCAGGTGTAGGATCAGGTGTAGGTACAGGTGTAGGAACAGGTGTAGGTACAGGTGTAGGAACAGGTGTAGGTACAGGTGTAGAAACAGGTGTAGGTACAGGTGTAGGATCAGGTGTAGGTACAGGTGTAGGAACAGGTGTAGGTACAGGTGTAGGAACAGGTGTAGGTACAGGTGTAGGAACAGGTGTAGGTACAGGTGTAGGTACAGGTGTAGGATCAGGTGTAGGTACAGGTGTAGGATCAGGTGTAGGAACAGGTGTAGGAACAGGTGTAGGTACAGGTGTAGGATCAGGTGTAGGTACAGGTGTAGGAACAGGTGTAGGATCAGGTGTAGGTACAGGTGTAGGATCAGGTGTAGGTACAGGTGTAGGATCAGGTGTAGGTACAGGTGTAGGATCAGGTGTAGGAACAGGTGTAGGTACAGGTGTAGGAACAGGTGTAGGTACAGGTGTAGGATCAAGTGTAGGTACAGGTGTAGGTACAGGTGTAGGATCAGGTGTAGGAACAGGTGTAGGTACAGGTGTAGGATCAGGTGTAGGTACAGGTGTAGGATCAGGTGAGGTGTAGGAACAGGTGTAGGATCAGGTGTAGGTACAGGTGTAGGTACAGGTGTAGGAACAGGTGTAGGTACAGGTGTAGGTACAGGTGTAGGTACAGGTGTAGGAACAGGTGTACAGGTGTCATCAGCTGCAGCTTATGTCATAAATATTACAGCCTACAAAAGGCACAAGTTAAATGGTGAAAAACTATAATGTTAAGTATACATGATAATTACAAAGATATGCTGCAAGTAGTCAACCAGCTCCTGAAGGTATTCAGGTATTCACACACACACACACACACACACACACACACATTGTGTTAAGGGAGTTAACGCAATGATTTCACTCAAAAACCAAAACCTATATTTATATGAGAAAGGATTTTTTGGGGGGGGGGGGGGGGCATAAACGGTGAACTTAAAAAAGGTTCCAGAATGAAACTCCACTTTTCTTTGCCCACGTTCTGAGAAAAGCTGAAAAAGCGATCATACCTTTAGCGCAGCCGTCGGCTAACCTATTCAGTCTTTTTACTTGAGCTTGGAGATGGAACAACAAAGGCCCAGAACTTGGGGACAGTCTGAGGACAGTTTTGGTTGATTTCTGTGCTCCTTCAAATGAGCTGTCTAATCGCCACGAGCTGCTTTTTGAGTCTGCTGGTTGAGCGGCAGAGTAATATGCTGCTAAAACGTCACGGTCCGATCCCGTCCTTCCACCTCGCATCCTCAGGTGAGGTTCAGATGAGATGTGGGGCGACGCAGGTGGTTGAGAGGGTCGTCCTATGATCAAGAGGTTGGCGGTTCGTTTCCCGGCTCGGGCACATGTGTACACTGCCGTCGTGTCCTTAGGCGAGACACTTCACCCACGTTGCCTGTGTGAATGAGTGAGCGAGTGAATGTCGGTGGGGTCAGGAGCACTGATGGCTGAGATTGGAAGCCTCACCCTGTCACCTTACCAAGTATGAAGTGAATGAATAATGTAATACAATGTAAAGCGTCTTTGAGTACCCAGAGAAGCGCTATGTAAAATCAATGCATTATTATTATTAGTGCTGTTCCTGCTACCGTCACTGCCACGAGAGAGCTGGAACAAATAGAACCCATTACATCTTCATTGGGAAGGAAAATCACAAGGAGTAAAAAAATAAACTGGACTTTCAAGTTTGACTGAAGACTTTTCATCTCTCATCCAAGAGGCTTCTTCAGCCCTAAGTGACTGGTAGAGAGTTTAGAAGCTTGTACTCCTGGTGGAGCAGGAAACAAATGAGGAACTGAAACCACCAGGACAATACAATAGTACTCGCTGTACTGCCTCTACCGGAGACGCACCGCGTAGCATCTGGACAGCTGATCCTGCCTTTGCTCCGGTGAGCTTTCACACCGCTCACGGAACGGAGCAGGGTTCTCTTGCAAGGGAACCGAGACCCTCGTTTTCAGGTGGACTTTTTTGGTCCTCTCCAGAGTCCGGATGAGCTTTCACACCAGCCCAAACGGAGCGGATTATCCGAGGAAAGGAACTCTGGTCCATTTAAAGGGGAGCAAACAGCGGCGGTGTGAAAGCGCCGTAAAAGACTCCCCTGGAGTCATTAAAATAATGAATCCTCATGAGTCAGTAGCATCCATAAGGTGAAGGGTGTGGCCTATTTGGAACCTGACCCTTATCTTACAAAGACACCCCCCCCCCTTAGACTACTTGTCACAATTTCTGACAAGTTGAGCTCTTTAGAAAATGTCACCTTTTTTTTTTTAAACATTTTAATTTTACAAGAACAATCATTGCACGATTTAACATCCCTGATTGACGCTGTGATTTTTTTTTTTTACATTTGTTCTTGTGATTTTTCAAAACAAACTCCATGAATGATTGTCTGTCTGTGTGCGGCCCTGCGATGAACTGGCGGCTTGTCCAGGGTGTACCCCGCCTCTCGCCAGTTGTCTGATGGGACAGCCTCCAGCACGGCCTGCGACCCGGTAACGGACAAAGCGGTTTACAAAATGAATGAATGAATGAATGAATGATTTATATGTGATTTCCAGTTGAACTTAATTTCTATTACTACCCCTAAACATTTTGTTTCGATCACAGTTTAATTTCACCATCTTTTATTTTAATCTTTAAAGGTCAATTAGGAATTCAGTTTCCAAATATTATAGATTTTGTTTAAATAGCATGTACAGATAGTTGATTTATATCAAACCATTTTTTTTGTAGGTCTTTCTCCACAAGATCCAGAAATTGTTTTAAATGTTTCTTATGACAGAATATTGTTGCATAATCAGCAAACCGTTTATAATTCCAAGATTGAGACATGAAACCTAAATCATTAATGTACAACATAAACGGCACTGGTCCGAGAACTCAGCCCAGTGGCACCCAACATGTTGCATGCACGTGTTGAGAACGCACATTGTTATTTTGGACATACTGATACATGTCTTCTTACTAGCTTTTTAACCAATCTATACAGACGCATCTAATAGACGTAAATATGACGGATTACAGCAAAAATGCTAATTTACATCTGCAGTCTCTAGGCAGGTAACAGAAAGACACAACAAGACACAAGAAAGACACATATGCTTATAATTTTACATGAGAGTTCATCTAAGGTGCTTAAACTGGGTGAAGTGTTAGCTGACATTGTAAAGTGTAGAATACGAATTACCGATGCGCTTGGTGCTCCAGAGCATCGAGCACATAATAGTACTGAGCCAACAATTCAAAAGATGCCAGCAGAGACTGCTTCCCCCCAACTAATGGCCAAAGCGGACCGTTCCTGTCCACTTCCATTGTTAGCCCCCCCCCCCCCTTAACCACAGAGAGAAGATTTTTTTTAAACCCTACCTTCTGTCATTCACAGAGCCAACAGCGGGACTCTCGGGACGGCGGTGACGAGGTCTCCCGAAAGCCTACGCTGGAAGAACCGTCTCTTACAAAGTCCTCTTTCTGTAGTGATGGTCTTGTTCCCTCGCTCCCTGTCTGACCACCACACTCCCTCCTCCCCCCAGTTCTCCCTGATGTCAGGAGGAGCTTGAGTCATGGCAAAAGGGTGAGAGACAAAAAAAAGAGAGGGAGGGGAAGGAGTGTTGGTGGCTAAAAGCAGCCTGGGCTCCATTCACATGCAAATGAACCAAGAAGCTTGCACTAATCCTCACAGGACAAGGACTACACCCCCCCCCCCCCCCCCCCCTCTGTCCCCACTCCCAAGCCTCCTCCTCCCCCTTCAGAATCATTTATCCATGAGGCGCTAAGCAGTCACTGCTTGGTTCAAGGCGGGAAGGTTGTCCTGTTCTCCACAAAGTCTGGCCTCTGTGGCAGCAGCCGAGACTCAACATGAGTCAAGTGAGAGAGGACAGGACAGGACAGGACAGGACAGGACAGGACCAATGGGAGAGGGGACAGAAGAGAACAAGCTAGGATTGGATAGGATTGAGTTAGCTGTTAACTGCTTTGGGCTGGTTCAGATCACAGACGCGTCTTTTTTTTAAAAGAATAACAAGAAACAGGACAACAACAACAACAACAACAACAACACATGTGCATACACACACATACCTACACATACATACATACACACAGACATAAAGTCCAACTGAGGAGGAAGAAGATGAGGAAGAAGAGGCGCCGACGACCTCCAAGAAAATCAAACTTTTAAGACAAACCAGGAGTCAGACTTAAAACTCGGGTTTATCTACAGCTGCCTGACTTCGTTAACGAGACAATGAAGGTATCAAAACTGCTTCGGCACATAGAGACCAAGAACCTGGATTAAAACACAAGAACCTGGATTAAAACACAAGAACCTGGATTAAAAAACAAGAACCTGGATTAAAACACAAGAACCTGGATTAAAAAACAAGAACCTGGATTAAAAAACAAGAACCTGGATTAAAACACAAGAACCTGGATTAAAACACAAGAACCTGGATTAAAACACAAGAATGTGGAATTTATGAAACAAAAAAGGGGAACATGAAGGACAGAAGCGATTATTGAGAACACAACTAATGGTGAGTAGATACTGGTGTAATACTTGTTTAATAGTTATTGCAAGTGCATAATATAAAGTTTATTGGTAAGATTAGATTCCTCTTTTTTTATTTAATTACCCCCCCGGTCCGCGAAAAAATTGCCCGCCATGAAACCAGTCCGTGTCAGGAAAAAGGTTGGGGGCCACTGTTACAGGTGGTCCATTTCCTCCACCGCTGTCCGTGAGTTCTTGCTTTGGGCTTTAGATAATATGTCAACTTTTCCATGGAGTACATTTCCTCCACAATGTCCAGCCATTGATCAATCATTGGAGGGTCACTTTTAAGCCAGTTCCTTGTGATGGCCTTTTTGCATGCAAGTGTCAGGATTTTAAGGAGGTAAATGTCTTTCTTCTGAAACATATCACCGGGTATTAATCCCAGGTACACCATCCGGGGGTCCCCTGGGATCTCGCAACCAAACACCTCTTTTAGTATTTGCATAACACTGTCCCAAAATGTCTGAATTTTTACACAAAGTCAAAAGATATGAGACTGATTGGCTCTCCCGTGACCACACTGCCTCCAGTAGTTGTTTATTTTTAATATGAGGGGTAATAAAGGATAAATGGGGCAACCACATATAGTGTGGTTGCCCCATTTAATTTTTGTAAACCCTTATACAGTTTAGAAACAACCTTTGAGGGTGGTCGTCTGTTACAGACGCGTCTTAAAAATATGAGACATGACCATCATTCTTGTCTTACTAACGAACTCAGCTGTTTGTAAAGATGTTGTCAGAATATTGTTGCCTACATCCACTGCCAGAGGTGAAACAGTGGATGATTGGCAGGACGTTGCTGTGACTCATACGGCATGATGACGACTCAGACTGTGATTGGCTGTGTTGACAGAAGCTGTTACACCCGAGCAGATGCCTACTACTACTGTACTTTCAGCTTGTCCCCTGAGGGGTCTCCACAGCAAATCAATGTTCTCCACCTCACCCTGTCCTTTGCATCGTCCTCCCCAACACCAGCCACTCTCATGTCCTCCCTCACTACGTCCATGTCTCTTCTCCTGGGTCGTCCTCTAGCCCTGTTCCCTGGCAGTTCCATCCTCAGCATCCTTCTACTGATATAGTCCCTGTCTCTCCTCTGGACATGTCCAAACCATCAAAGTCTGGTCTCTCTGACCTTGTCTCCAAAACGTCTAACCTTCACTGTCCCTCTTATTGTCTCATTTCTAATCCTGTCCAACCTGGACATTCCCAAGGAGAACCTCAGCATCTTCATCTCCTCCACTTCTAGCTCCGCCTCCTGTCTTTTCCTCAGAGACACTGTCTCTAAGCCGTCCATCATGGCTGTCCTCACCACTGTCTTGTAGACCTGTCCCTTCGTCCTATCACAGAGCACACCTGATACTTCCAGCCTGCCTGCACACGATTCTTCACCTCCTTTCCACATTCTCTCCATCACTCTGCTCTGTTGACCCGAGGTACCTGAAGTCCTCTCCCTTCTTTACGTCTATTCCTTGTAGCTTCACTGTCCCCCCTGGGACCTTCTCATGTACACACATGTACTCTGTTTTACTCCTGCTCACCTTCATTCCTCTCTTTTCTAGAGCAGACCTCCACTTCTCTAGATTCTGCTCTACCTGCAGATCACAATGTCATCTGCAAACATCATATTCAGAGGAGCTTCCTGTCTCACCTCATCTGTTAGTCTATCTGTCACCATGGCAACAAAAAGGGGCTCAGAGCTGATCCCTGGTGCATCCCACCTCCACACTAAACTTCCCTGTTACTCCTACTGCATACTTCACTGCTGTTGTACAACTGTCATACATGTCCTGAACTACTCTGACATACTTCTCTGCCTCTCCAGACTTCCTCATGCAGTACCACAGTACCTCATGCAGTACCACAGTACCTCATGCAGTACCACAGTACCTCATGCAGTACCATAGTACCTCATGCAGTACCACAGTACCTCATGCAGTACCACAGTTGCTCTCTGGGCACCCTGTCCTAGGCTTTCTCTAGATCTACAAAGACACAATGCAGCTCCTTCTGACCTTCCCTGTACTTCTCCATTGCTAGCCTCAATGCTAACATTGCGTCTGTGGTACTCTTCCTCAGCATAAAGCCATACTACTGCTCAGAAATACTTACTTCTGTCCTGAGTCTAGCCTCAAGTACTTTTCCCCATAACTTCATCGTATCATCTTTATCCCTCTATAGTTTCCACAACTCTGTATGTCTCCCTTCTTCTTGAAAATGGGAACCAGACCTCTTCTCCTCCATTCCTCTGGCATCTCCTTCCTCTAGGATTGTATTAAACAAAAACTCTACAGCTTCCTCTCCTAGACACTTCCACACCTCCACAGGTATGTCATCCGGTCCAACTGCCTTCCCATTCTTCATCCTCTTCATCGCCTTTCTAACTTCACCCTCACTAATCTTTGTCACTTCCTGATACACAACAGGTTCCTCTACTCCCCTTTGTTCTCTCTCATTTTCCTCATTCATTAATTCCTCTAAATACTTCTTCCATCTTCCTACACACTACTGGCCTCTGTCAACACCTTCATCTCTACTCTTCATCACTCTAACATGCTGAACATCCTTCCCGTCTCTGTCTCTCTGTCTGTCCAGCCTGTACAGATCCTTCTCTGCCTCTTTACTATCTAACCTGCATACAGGTTAGATAGTAAAGATAGTATGACCTCTGCTTGACCTTTGCCATTTCTACCTTTGCATTGCGTCTCATCTCCCCGTCCTCCTGTTTACTCTCTTCTGTCCGCTTAATGTCCCACTTCTTATTAGCTAACCTCTTTTCCTGTCTACACATCTGCACTTCCTGGTTCCTCCACCAATCTTCCTTCACGATAACCCCTCCTCCATTCCTCTTTCCTATGTCTCGTACAATAAAACCTCCTCCACAAGCAAAAGGCTTCACTTCAGTCCTTGTTTGTTTTGCAGACACCCTGGAGGGAACCCGTCTCATCCTTATTTTGTTCACGTTGAGTACAACCTTCTCATCTAGAGGGGACAAAGACTTCATTATTAGTCCACTGGCCTGACTTCCAGCAGCTTCCAGCCTGGCTCTGAAATGACTGGCTGTGCTTCTCCACCTTTACACACTAGGGAGGTCAATGACTACTGGTTTACGCTGCATGTTACTTAAACAGGATTTTAACTGTCAGAGGTTCAGTTTAACTTTGAATCGGAATAATAGTGCCACCTGTTGATGTTGAGGGTGAAGTACTCTCCAACGAGCCACAGCAGCTGTTAGGCAACACACTGACAGTAGTACTTTACACAGTTGCACACACTGGGAAGTGAGTATGGGACCAACTTCCCCTAAATGTGAAGTAATACGAATAATCTTAAAAACTCTGGGTTAAATATATTTTGCATTTGGAAAAAGCAAGGATATACTGACCGTGGTGCTGAGATGCTATCATACAGACGACAAGCATGCAGGCTCATTTTTCATGCCTTCAGATTCAATGTGAGGCAACTCTGACACACTCTCGACCACGGAACAAAGAGAGTCCCACTAACGGTTGAATACAGTAATAGAGCAGACGGAGCGAGTCAGTCATCCGGTTAAAACCTGGTGGAAACAAAGAGCTTTTTTGTTTTTTACCTGGTGTGAAGACACAGCAGCCAGCATTGACACACTGGGCAGAATGTCATATTGCTGGGTGTGTGAAGGGGCGTGTTAGTGGAAGATGCATTTCCTGACATGGGGGGAAGCGGTTTCCTGCTTAATATATTACTCAACAACAACATAGTGTTGCGTTCCCTATTTTACATTCATGCTGCTCAGATAGTCCCGCTGCTTCCATGCAGACATACATAATATATGCAGCCAACATTTAATGAAACATGAGCCTAAAAATGTTCTCCAGAATGATTCAAGGCAGACAGAAGAAGCTGAAAACAGCACACGTGACGTTCAGATCTCTTTATGCTTATTGATTTGCAGCCATAACTGTGTCCACCTTATGGATGGAGTTACAAAATTCACTTCTCTTTCAGTCGGACCAACTCTTAGGACTCTTGGCCATTCAATTATTATGGTGAATTTCTGTTTTAACAATGACTTTGAGAGACAGCCATGTGACTCTCCGTCCAACCCTGCGTCCCGTGAGCAGATGCACAGTTTATTTAACGTCATAAATGATTTACATCTGCGACACGCCAGCAGGATCTGATGCTCTTTAATAATAATAATAATAATGTGTTGGTTTTATTTAGCGCTTTTCAAGGCACCCAAAGACGCTTCACATTGTGCATTATTCATTTACTCCACACTTGGTGGTGGTAAAGCTACTGTTGTAGCCACAGCTGCCCTGGGGCAGAGTGACAAGAGCGAGGCTGCCAATTTGCGCCTTCGGCCCTCCTGACCACCACCAACATTCACTCGCTCACTACATTCACACAGGCAACCCCTTTGTCCCGATCGGGTCGACGGCTCTCCTGTTGTCATTTTCAGGTTATATGGTAATATGCACCACCGTTACCAGGAACCGGCAATGGTGCTCCGGTCGCAGAGTCTGACTTTGACCACCAGGTGGTGCTGGTGCCACAGCAGTTGGGTGCACCCACACCATCAGAGACTAAAGGGTTAATGTTCTGTGTTCTACACACCCCGAAGGGTCCCACACACAGTCCAGGTTCATTCCACCATGCTGTATAC
Source organism: Brachionichthys hirsutus (assembly GCF_040956055.1). Lineage (NCBI taxonomy): Eukaryota > Metazoa > Chordata > Actinopteri > Lophiiformes > Brachionichthyidae > Brachionichthys > Brachionichthys hirsutus. Next base: position 11,690,087 of record NC_090912.1, read on the forward strand.
CATCCTGAAGTGAATGTAGCCTCGTCTCAAAGCTAATGCTGCTGCGTTACCGCAGAGAGTTCCGAATCAGAATCAAAAGGTGTTTATTGTCAATGAGGGTTCAGACTAGGAATGATTCTCTGTGAAGTCGTGCTACATGTAACAGTAATGACTAAGATACAAAAAACATACAAGTAAAGAACACATCACAAAACAGCAGCATCAGGACTGGATACACAAATGTGTATTAGCAGCATTAAAACTAGCGTAAAGTTATCGGTAGTAAAATGTTCAGGAGTCTGGGACAGAATTATTAATTGTCCATGAGTCTTACAGCCGAGGGGAAGAAGCTGTTCTTGTGGCGGGAGGTTCTGGTCCGGATGAACCGTAGCCTCCTGCCTGAGGGGAGAGGGTCAAAGAGTCCATGTCCAGGGTGAGAAGGGTCGGCTGTGATCCGACCTGCACGCCTCCGAGTCCTGGAGACATGCAGGTCCTGGAGCGATGGCAGCTTGCAGCCGATCACCTTCTCCGCAGCACGTACAATGCGCTGCACTCTGTGTCTGTCCCTGGTGGTGGCGCCAGCGTACCACACGGTGATGGAGGAGGTGAGGACGGACTCCACGATGGAGGTGTAGAACTGCACCAACATCTGGGTTGGCAGCTTGAGTTTCCTCAGCTGCCGCAGGAAGTACATCCTCTGCTGAGCCTTCTTGGTGAGGGAGCTGATGGTCGGCTCCCACTTGAGGTCCCGGGTGATGGTGGTGCCCAGGAAGCGGAAAGAGTCCACGATGGAGATGGGGGTAGGGGAGTCTGTGAGGGAGAGGGGGGACGGTGGGGCTGTGACTTTCCTGAAGTCCACGATCATCTCCACTGTTTTCTGGCTGTTCAGCTCCAGGTTGTTGCTGCTGCACCAGGACACCAGCCGGTCCACCTCCCTCCTATAGGCCGACTCATCACCGTCCGAGATGAACCCGATGAGGGTGGTGTTGTCCGCAAACTTAATCAGTTTGACGGACTGATGGCTGGAGGTGCAGCAGTTGGTGTACCGGGAGAAGAGCCAGGGGGAAAGTACACAGCCCTGGGGGGATCCGGTGCTGATAGTCAGGGTGTCCGAGACCGTAGACCCCAGCCGCAGATGCTGCCTCCGGTCCATCAGGAAGTCGGTGATCCACCAGCAGAGGGAGTCGGGCACGTCGAGCTGGAGCAGCTTGTCCTGGAGCAGTCCCGGGAGGATGGTGTTGAACACAGAGCTGAAGTCCACAAACAGGATCCTGGCGTAGGTTCCTGGGGAGTCCAGATGCTGCAGGATGAAGTGGAGGGCCAGATTGACTGCGTCGTCTACGGACCTGGTGGCTCGGTAGGTGAACTGCAGCGGGTCCAGGAGGGGGGCGGTGAGGGTCTTGAGGTGGTGGAGAACCAGGCGCTCAAAAGACTTCCTGACTACAGATGTCAGCGCTACCGGTCTGTAGTCATTAAGTCCTGTGATCCTTGGCTTCTTGGGGACAGGGACAATGGTGGAGGACTTGAAGCAGGCTGGAACATGACAGGACTCCAGGGAGGTGTTAAAGATGTCTGTGAAGACAGGAGTCAGCTCACTGGGACAGTGTTTCAGGGTGGAGGGGGAAACATTGTCCGGCCCCGCAGCTTCACGGGGGTTCAGCTTTGTGAACTGTCTGTGCACATCCTGCTCCTGGATGCAAATGACAGGGGAGGTGTGGGGAGTATCTGCGGAGGCCTTTGATGGAGTGCCCTCCGTGGTGTGTGTGTGTGTGTGTGTGGGGGGGGGGGCATCTCCAAACACGAGCGGAGCTCCTCAACAGCCTCACCGGTCCAGATCTTGGTCGTGCTTGCTACCGTTTTAGCAAGCTACAGTCTCTGTCTGTATGCTGGGATGAGGTGGATGACCACGCGGTCTGATAGTCCGAGGGCAGCCTGGGGCAGAGCGTGATAGGCCCCGCCCACCATTGTGTATGTATGGATGTAAACAGCTGCCAGGATGAATGAAGCGAACTCACACGGAGAGTAAAACGGTTTACAGTGAATGAAGAAATATTGTAGTTCAGGGCATTCGAGATCCGCGCCTGCGGAAGCGGACGAGAGCGCCGGGACGCAGAAACTAAAAAGATGGGAAAAAGGTCCGTGGGCGTCGCTGATCTAAGGTTTAGTAGCTCTTCACGGGTGTAAGAGCACGCAGACGCACAATTAATGTGAAAAACAACACAGAGCGCACGAGATCACCAGGGCGACCGTAGGAGGCGCCATCCGGAAACAATCCGGAGTTGAAGAGTGCATGGCATTCGTCTAAAGCTCCTGTTTGACCTCGGTGAAGCAGAACTAAACTAGACTCCCCTACAACAACGCTTGCAGATCCAAATCTTCTTCATGCAGGACCGAACAGGCTACTCAACCTTCTGTACGTGTTCTTCATGCACTATGTTTATAATACACACACACACACACACACACACACACACACACACACACACATTTTATCAGTCTGTTTCTCCTATGTCAGCATCTCTGCATTGTCTCCCTGTAAGATCACGAATAGATTTTAAAATCCTTCTGCTAACGTCCATAGCTTGGTCAGGAACCTGCAAAGCTTCAACAGCATGTAGTACTCACCTCCCCACTCACCTCCCCACTCACCTCCCCACTCACCTCCCCACTCACCTCCCCACTCACCTCCCCACTCACCTCCCCACTCACCTACCCACTCACCTACCCACTCACCTCCCCACTCACCTCCCCACTCACCTCCCCACTCACCTCCCCACTCACCTCCCCACTCACCTCCCCACTCACCTACCCACTCACCTACCCACTCACCTCCCCACTCACCTCCCCACTCACCTACCCACTCACCTACCCACTCACCTCCCCACTCACCTCCCCACTCACCTCCCCACTCACCTCCCCACTCACCTACCCACTCACCTCCCCACTCACCTCCCCACTCACCTACCCACTCACCTACCCACTCACCTCCCCACTCACCTCCCCACTCACCTACCCACTCACCTCCCCACTCACCTCCCCACTCACCTCCCCACTCACCTACCCACTCACCTCCCCACTCACCTCCCCACTCACCTACCCACTCACCTCCCCACTCACCTACCCACTCACCTACCCACTCACCTACCCACTCACCTCCCCACTCACCTCCCCACTCACCTACCCACTCACCTACCCACTCACCTACCCACTCACCTACCCACTCACCTCCCCACTCACCTACCCACTCACCTACCCACCTAGGACACAAGGCTTCCAGGATGGAGGGCTACCTTTGATGCCTTTGGCCTCCAAAAGTCAAAGCCAGAGCCTTTGATTATCAGGCTCTTCTGTGGAATCATGTGGAATGCGGACCCCCCCTCTACATTCAAGTTTGGGCTTAAAAGATTCCTTTAGGTTCCAGTTTATAATTAAGGCTAGTTTATGCTACTCCTTAGCTATGCTGCTGTATGCTTAAACTGCAGGGGAACTTCCCAAAATGCAACTCGTCTTTCCAGCTCCCTCTATTCTTCGCAACACATTTATATATAATTAGTCCAGGTTACTAATTTGACTTCTTTCCCAGTGACCATGATTGGATTTACTGCTGGGATCATTGTAACATCCACAGCATCATCATCATCATCATCAATTGCCCCTAGGGGTTAAATAAAGTAGTTTGAATTGAATCATCCTCATCCTCATCAACATCATCATTGTTAGTTCTGTTAATCTATTCATGAAAACTTATAACCTGTAATCTTACTGTAATAATAGCCGCTATTGTTATGTGGTTGCACTTCCTTTTTCCTGTTGTGTGCGTTCTATCTCTACACCACCACCTGCTCGCACAGTTAAGTGCCTTGAGACAACATTTGTTGAGATTTGGTGCTATATAAATACAATTAACACCAAGGAAGAGTAGCACAGACGCAATGTTAGCATTGAGGCTAGCAATGGAGAAGTACAGGGAAGGTCAGAAAGAGCTGCATTGTGTCTTTGTAGATCTAGAGAACATCTATGACAGGGTGTCCAGAGAGGAACTGTGGTACTGCATGAGGAACTGTGGTACTGCATGAGGTACTGTGGTACTGCATGAGGACGTCTGGAGTGGCAGAGAAGTATGTCAGAGTAGTTCAGGACATGTAGGACAGTTGTAGGACAGCAGTGAAGTGTGCAGTAGGAGTAACAGGGGAGTTTAGTGTAGAGGTGGGATGCACCAGGGATCAGCTCTGAGCCCCTTTTTGTTTCAACTCAGCCAGCATTTGTTGGTGTTTACCCTGGTGAACGAGAGGGTCGCTTATCTGCCCATTTGGGTCGGGGACAGGTGTTGCATTGTTGTTTTGGCCTATGGGCTGAACAACAATGCAGAGTACTGCTGTGATGAATAAATCAATGACACAGCAAAGGAAGATTATTCAGTTTCGACGCCCAAGACAATTCTCCAGACATTAACCCCCTCCTAAATCTGAATATATTGAGACTTGAAACAGTGCTTTGTAGAAACATCAGATTATTGGAAGTGGGGGGCCAGAGTTTAATATTTTTAAAATGCCACAGTTATCATTGTTTTGTAAAGTGGCAACATGCATTTCCTATAAAATCAATTACGTAATAGAATTATGAATTATGTTCAGATGTGGGGTCAAATCCCATGAAAAGTGCCAAGAGCTGCTGAACGCTGACTGTCTCCAACGTGCCGCTGAAAAAAGTTCTATGCATGGTGCTGAGGCCCGGACTCAAAATATTATTATGTTAAGAACTGAAGAAGCCTCTTGGATGAGAGGCGAAACATCTTCAACCAAACTTAAGCAGTTCGTTTTTGCTCTTCGTGATTTACCTTGATTTGGATGACTGAGAACCAACCTACCAGTCTGTGGTGTTGAATTGAAAAATTACACCTGGAACTACTACCTTGGCATACGTTTCCACCATCTTTAGGATTCTTATGTTTTGGGATGGTGAACAAAACCTTGTCCAGTGAGTACAGAAGTTTGTCAAATTCAAAGGAAAAACTCTCACTCTGTTCTCTGAGGGTGCTTTCACACTGCCGCTGTTTGCTCCCTTTTAAACTGACCAGAGTTCTTTTTCTCGGATAATCCGCTCCATTTGGGCTGGTGTGAAAGCACATCCGGAGTCTGGAGAGGATCAAAAAAGTCCGCCTGAAAAGGAGGGTCTCGGTTCCTTTCGGCGGAGGAAACGCAGGATCAACTGTACGCAGTGACGTAGTGATGCTACGCGGTTTATCTCCGGTAGAGGAAGGACAGCGAGCACTCCGAGCTGCTCTGCAGGGGAAGCTCAGTTACCAAAAAAATGTGGCTGTTTGGTTTAAATTTGGATTCGGGTATAATTTATTTAAACCGGACTGTTGAACTTTGGCAGTGGTGTACGCGTGCCAATCTCGTTATAGTCATCTTTAAAAATCAGTCAACCAACAATAAAATTGATCATCAGTTCAATCTCTGACAAAATAAGACATAAGCAAACATTTTAAATAGCAAAAACATATAGCTTTTTTTTTTTTTTTCTTTTTTTTTTTTTTACAAAACATGAATATCAAAACATGGATGAACTGAAAACAAGAAAACATTATTTGGATTTAGTCCACTATTGTCTATTTGTCCAATTCTGTTTTCTGCAGTTTGTGTTTGTGCTTTGTTTCCGACGTCCTTGACTCTCTATTCCTGCCCGAGCAGAGGAAGGATGTGAAAGAAAAGCTCTGGTGTTTCCTTTTCGAAGCCTTTTATGGAACACAAATACGCAGCGGAAAGCACACAGATAGACGAAAACAATCGTTCAACCGCAAACAGCCATTATTTCACATTAACCTGTTATTTACTGTTTAAAAAAAAAAGATGAGAGCAGCAGCATCTCGGCGGGTCTCACTGAATTGTTGCCCAGAGCTGCACTGTCTGAAATCTGTCTTGGCAGCTTCTTGTCATAAACGATCCATTGGGGGCCGATGAGATAACGCTTTCAACAGGGAACACATATACGTATAACCTTATGTGTATTTTTGCATGTGTTTTGTGTGTGCATGGATCATAAAACAGGAAGATATATGTCGACTGACCCGAAGCCTGTTGAAATACGGTCAAAGCAGTTTTCTTTTATTTTATATGAATTAAAGAGCAATCATAAATCATCTTACCATCCTGTTTGGTCATCTCCAGGTTCAGGCAAGGCGTGGTCTCAGATGGGATTCCACATGCAGATGGAAAGCCTCCATTGCTTTGGACTATTCGTGACCGACTCTGAGGAGTTGAGCTGACTTCTGCGATCGCATTCTGGGAGAAGGATGCAATCCTCTTTAAGATTGATCCTACACTATCGCTGCCATCATCTGCACCTTCCTCCAAAGACTCCATCGCCCTGGCACTGGAGGGGATGTAAGGTCCAGGAACATTGGGCACCACCGGAGCCTTTATGTGGGTTAATGGGGAGTAACTCATTTCTGAGTCAGGGATGGGACCCTGTAAGGCAGTTGGAGAGCATGAGGAGAAAGGGAAAGATGGCTGGCGGAGGGAAAGGGGTGGGGTGTCAGAAGAACTGTTAAGGCTGCTGAAAGAGGCTGAGGGGCTGGCCGAGGTCAATGCTGGGCTCGTTTGGTGTTGGTGGTCTCCTGTGGTCCTTGGAGGACGTTTGTTGGTGCTTGTGGTCCCTGGTCTTTCTTGTGATTTGATGTCAGAAGTGGTTGAGGTCCTGCTGACCAAGCTTTCAAGATCTAAAGGAAACTTGTGGAGACGTGGGGCCTCTTTGGTCTTGGGCTGGGGAGTGTAGCGAATGTGAGGCACTTGCTGCTGGCAGTGGTTTTTGGAGCCATGACAGCCCCCCTCCCCAAAGGAACTGGCATTATGAAGACACCCTTTCAAATTGGTATTGGAATTGGCATACCTCAGTACTGGAGACATCCTACGTCCATCTCCGCAGTTTTGAATTTTCACCAGTCCACCATCTTCATCACCAGCCTGAAGGTCTAGGATGGGCATGGAGCCATGGATGAAGCCCAGAGACCCTGGAGCACCTGTCATCGTTCCTAACCCCTGGTGTGTCTCCGGGTGCGAGGACAACTTCTTCAGGTTGGCGTTTCTTCTCGGGTTTACATCTCCCTGCTCCGGAAGCCGGGGTTGGATTGGTTGGTACTCCCCTTGAGGTGAAGGGCTGAAATATGATTCCTGTTTGGTGAGGACACCACCGCCCCCCCCAGAGTACTCCAGGCTGGATGTGGAGCTGTGAAGGCTGTCGTCACTCCCTGGCCCAGTAACCATGGAGTAGCCATTGAGGTTTACCCTGCTTTGAAAGGAGGCAGCTCTGGTCACAGAGGAGCCATTGTTATGGGCGGCTTTCTTGCTGAGAGTTCCCCGATTGAAGGATCGGCTACTAACCACAGCGTGAGGCTTAAGCACTGGGCTGGGATTTGAACTCAGGCTGATGCGGAAGCGGTTTACCGTTGAGTCCAGGCAATTGTTGTTAGTGAAGGCTATTGAAGGGGCCTGCCCACCTCCTGCACAACTCTGTGTGGCATCGGGGTTGTCGAGGAAGAAGTGGGATGCAGAGGGAGACGCAGAGGGCGACGCAGGAGTGGAAACAGGGGAGGCTGTGGTGCATGGTGCATTGTTCTCATCTTCAATGTCGAAGGATCTCTTCAGCGCTGCGTTTAGAAAGAAACAATGCATGCGTCAAAGTCTGACAAAAACAAGTGTGTTGAGTGTGACACATCCCCAGAGCGCTCAGGGGCTTACCCACTGGGGACTGGCTTCAGGCTCCATCTTTGTTTGGAATAATAATTCTTCTCATTTTAGTTTCATCATCATGTACCTGGTTTCAGCAGCTTAAATTGCAGGTAAATGCTAATTAACAGTAGTTTAGTTCATGATATATTTCAAACTTAAAGATCACACATTATGCTCTTTTTCCACAAGGTATCGCAGGTCCCAGACACGTATATGAAATATCTGTAAAGGTTTTAATCAGAATAGCAAACAGATGCTGCAGGACAGCGTCCCTCATTTCTGTCTGAAACAGATGCTGCAGGACAGCGTCCCTCATTTCTGTCTGAAACAGATGCTGCAGGACAGCGTCCCTCATTTCTGTCTCAAACAGATGCTGCAGGACAGTGTCCCTCTTTTCTGTCTCAAACAGATGCTGCAGGACAGCGTCCCTCATTTATGTCTCAAACAGATGCTGCAGGACAGCGTCCCTCATTTCTGTCTCAAACAGATGCTGCAGGACAGCGTCCCTCATTTCTGTCTCAAACAGATGCTGCAGGACAGCGTCCCTCATTTCTGTCTCAAACAGATGCTGCAGGACAGCGTCCCTCATTTCTGTCTCAAACAGATGCTGCAGGACAGCGTCCCTCATTTCTGTCTCAAACAGATGCTGCAGGACAGCGTCCCTCATTTCTGTCTCAAACAGATGCTGCAGGACAGCGTCCCTCATTTCTGTCTCAAACAGATGCTGCAGGACAGCGTCCCTCTTGTCTGTCAAACAGCTCACACGTCACTATATCCTAGTTTCTGGGTCTGAAATGATTTTAGCCATCACATTAGTATGGAAACAACGTCCCTTTCCTGTACACACACACACACACACACACACACACACACAAGCTGCAAGCACAAAGGATGGACTGAGGTCAACCGACAGTCCAGGCATCCGTTGGTGTGTTGGGTTACCAAGCAACGGCAATGTGATACACAATGAAAAGGAGTGAGCGGGTTGGAGGGGGAGGGGCATAAAATGATACTTGTGATGTTGTCCCTGGCCGTGCTCACGCTCTGACTCAGTTATTGAGCTTAACATCTCTTATGATGAAAGCTTGCAGATAGGTGATAAATCTAATGGAAGTTCTGAATAACTAACACTTACGCCATTTTCACATATTTTAATTGCACCACCAAATTTAAAATATGTTGGCGAAATAACGCCGTTTCAAGCAGAAAAGGGCGGCGCCATGTTTTGTTTACAACGGAAGTTGCTACGGCTTCTTCTTCTACTACTATTTCTGGTATATTTTAGTAAAATATATGTGATGCATGAACACGGAAGTCCTAATCGGATCAATATTTTTAGGGTCCATGATCACAGCGCATCGGATCATAATTTTAATCCAGTTCCAGTCAATCCAGTACAACGATTCAATAACTGGCTGTAGATTGGTGTCGAGTCCAGTTGCCAGGCAACCTCTCCCGAATTCCCTTCCTTTATCATTCATTTCATGTGTCCTTATGTACTCACTGTCAGAAAACTGCCCTGAAACAAATCAAAAACTTGAAAAGATGTTCAGCAGGATTGTTCCTTCATCCACAAAACTGTTTTGACGCAACATAGAATTTGGATCAATAGTTTTTTCCAGTTCTGGGGAAAATATTTGGAAAGCATCCTCAATAAGAAAGTTAGAAAAAGTTGAGAAAAGTTCCTGGATCTACTCCTTTATCCATCCATTTAGTGTTTGGGTCTGGTGAACTGTGATGGGCATCCAGATGGACTGAGGTGTTCAGAAAAACAAATACTGATCATTAAAACGAATGAATCGTATGTCAAATTCTTGTATCAGCTCCGGACCGTAGGCTCTAGGAAGGATGGGGAGGGGTCTGTGTATGTTTGTGAGTCTGAATGTGTGTGTTGTGTGGACTCGTTGAGGCGACAAGCGTGGACCTGCCTGAAATCAAAGAGATAAGGAGCCAAACGGCAGCAGTTCACTCTGTCTGCGCTCTGTCATTCTAGAGCAGGGGTGGGCAAACTTTTTTTTACAGATCCTAAAATCTGACGGAGGGGCGGGGCCAGGAACAGATGGATGGAGTGTTTGTGTGAACTAATATAAATGACATGTAAACCTTTTACAGGTTGCAAAGCATGAATATGCAAGGCTCATTGTACAAATTACAGGGAAAAGGTCAAAGGTCAAAGTGTGTTTCTTCCATCTGTCATTCCAGAGTTATTGCCCGTTGAAGAGAGGCAGATTTCAACGTCAGGCTTGGCAGTGAATGTTTGGGTTTCAAAAACCGTCTTTGGACGTGAATGGCACTCAAAGAGTTAATTCAGTGATATAATTAGAATAAACTTGGTGGGCGGGGCTTAAACAAGTCCCTTTGGCCAGTTCTAGGTTTGTGATTAAATTCCAAGTCTGCAGCCTCATCTGAAGACCAGATCATTGACTGATCAGTGACCTGGACCCCCCACTGATGGTCAATGAACTGGACCTTCAAGCAGGGGTTGATCATCAGAACCCTATTTACATACGTTTCCTCCGCAGGGTGGCTGGGCGCCCCCTTAAACACAGGGTGAGGCGCTCATTCACCAGGGAGGACCTCGGAGTAGAGCCGCTGCTCCTCAACATGGAGGGGGCCAGATGAGGTGGATGCCTCATTGATGCCTCCCTGGGGCCTCCTCCGGGCACGTCCTACCCGGAGGAGGCCCCAGGGAAAGCCTAGGACACGCTGGAGGCATTATGTCTCTAGGTGTCTGGGGAGAGGGACGTCTGGACATCCCTGCTCAGACTGCTGCCTTCGTGACCCGGCCCCAGATAAGCGGTGGAAAATGGATGGATGGATGAATCAAGGGTTCAGAAAGGAGGGGAATTGAGTCTGATGAAAACATTTAAATCAAGGGAAAGTGGGTCATGTATACGTATAATTATTTTGTTTAATTTTGCATTTCTGAATAAAAGTTTGAGGTTGCGTTTATGTAGGTTGGAATCTTGGGTCTGCTTTCATGTGTGTGTGAGCGTGTGTGTGTGTGTGTGTGTGTGTGTGTTTGTGTGTGGTCTTTGGGTCAGTGAGTCATGGGACCGGCTCTGATCTTTGCATGAATCACACCCTGACGTGCCAGGAGGTGACAGGGACTGGGAGGGGCAGTTCTTAGCCTTGCTGACCTCCTCTAATCTCCTGTGTCCCCAAAAGCCCGAGTGCCCCCCCCTGTCTCTCCTTCTAATCGGGCGTGGCTACACTTTAGACAACAGTGACTGTAACTCCAAAGAATAGAACAATAAATAAATCTGTCCGGGGCGTGTTTTACCTGCTAAGACACTAATATGTCTCAAAGTTGAAGGGTGGACCTGTTCGATGAGATAGATTAAAAGCGGTTGGATGAAGTTAGCTTAGCATCTTCAGGTTGCTGAGCCCCGACTCCAAATGAAATTCCTTAGAAATACATGTATGCTTCCTGAATGAGTGTGAATGTTCTGAGATGGAGGAAATGTGGAGAGACCATAATCAGCAATGAATTTAATTATATACTCCGAGTATTTAGTGGGAACAGAAGCATTCATTATGCTAAGCCTGGTTTTAAGAGGCAACACCGACCCCAAAAGAGGAATGTCAAGGAAAGTAGGACTGAAAGGTGAAAGGGCAACCTTTGGTGTAGCGTCCCTGTAGGGCAGGGGGGGTCACTTTGGTGCCGATCCAGAGGAGATCGATCACCAACCAAACTTATTCAAGTAAATAATATTTAATACTAAAGAAAGAGAACTATCATCCAACACAAGTTCTTACATCACACACACACACACACACACACATGCCTACGGTCAATTTAGTTTAACCAATTCACCTAATTTGCATGTTTTTGGTGGGAGGAAGTTAGAAAACCCACGCAGACAGGGAGAACATACTCCTCACAGAAAGTTGGATTCAAACCAACCTTCTTGTAAAAAATACATCCAATTAACTCATCAATTATCTCAGACATAAAGGGGTCTGATATGGACTCTCATGCAAAATGTCTTCTGGACCTGATCCAGAACGAGGTCAGGAACAAATATTACATTTTAACGTTGAAAACCCATTTAGGGATTCAAAAATCTTCCCTCCTTGTCAACTAGCTAATTAATGCAGAGCAACCCTTTTGATGAAGAAGAGGGCGAAAAGGAAGAAAGACGAGGAGTATCGAACATGTCGTGTAGATGCTTATCAAATCGATCGATAAGTTGGTGTTAAACTTATATCCTCGCAATTAGAATCACTGCATAGAAAAAGAGCATGAACTTTAAAAATAAAATACAAATACAAATACACCGCTCTGCAGAGACGATGTCAAACACAGAGAAGATCAAACATTTATTTACATTTGATCAAAATGTTTTCCTTTAATTATTTTTGGTCGTTGCATTGTTGGATGGGGGGGGGGCGCTCAGACAGAGCACCATTGTCTTCTGAAGTGACACACCTACTTCCCTTCTCGCTCTCCCTCACGCGCGCGCGCACACACACGCACGCACGCACACAGGCGGATCAAACAGGTCTGCTCCACTGTGTTATTAGCGCTACTCTCTTACCTCCAGGAATTACACCCCAAGTCTCACTCATAAAAAAAAGCATTCACATTTCTAAACGGCACGACAGAAATCACGAATCGAGCATTCCCACCGATTCCTGAGCTGTTTCTTTAAGCGTGCACTAACTATTTATTGGATCGATCATTTTACACCTTTATTGATGATTGATTCATTGGAGAAACTCTTTCTGCCAATGGGATGATTAATTAAACCGAAATATGTGAGATTTGGTCCCGCCGGTTAAAAACAAACAAACAAACAATCCGTTGATCTTTTATTTGCTAATGATCTAGTCATAGATCCATCTTTTAAGGGCCAGTCAACGATGTGTCTGTGGAAGCTGAAAGCCTTTGTGTTCACTGAAGTTAGTAACTGTGGAAGAGTTTAGGGCCGCTTGAGCCTCGGAGGAACAACCCGGGGCTGCAAGCCAGCGTTTTACTGCAGGCAGGAAAGAGATCCTGACCACGGACTGCATACCTTCAAAGTCGGACAGGATCCCTTCCAGGTGGTCGTTCACGGCGCGGTCCGACATGCTGCGTGGGCGCAGGAGCTCCGTGATGACGCTCCAGGCTCAGATCCACAGGCTGGAGTCTATTCCTGGGGCTGATGCGCAGACGCGTCCAGGCTGGGTGCCGGCTGGACCGTGTGGACTCCAGGATAGCAGCTTCTCCGTGCAACCCCCCCTCCGCTTCCTTCCTTCTGCAACCTGCGCCCGGGGGGGACAGGGGGTGGGGCGGGTGACTGATGGGCGGAGCCACATGCAACACCTGGAAAAGGAGACAAACAGACCAGTGAATATTTTTTAGTGGTCCATCCAGAAAACTTAATCATTTACTTTCTTGATAATATCATTGACAGAGCAAGTGATTTTAAATGTGTCTTTCTTTTATGTCAGTCCAAAATTGCTGATAGACAGACAGACAGACAGATACTGTATCTGAATCTGAATGTTAGAGTACAAGTACAGTCAAACGGTAGTCAAAAACCCGACGGTGCCAGGCAACTGGTCCGACTGGGAGGGGACGGCCCGCGGAGAATCCGCAGAGGAGGGTGGAACCGCCTGCTTGCACCACAACATCCTCGAGCTTGAGGCCCGTACCAGCAGGTTTAAGGGCGAGGATGTCCAGATCACCAGGCTGGTCAGCAGCCATGGCAGAAAAATCCGTCCCCAGATGCACAGGACGCAGTCCGAACTAGTCCGAACTAGTCTGAACTAGTCTGAACTAGTCTGAACTAGTCTGAACTAGTCCGAACTAGTCTGAACTATCGGGCCATGATCATCAAGGTGCTGAAAACACGTCTAAGGTGCAACAGGTGTCACTGGGTAAACACCAAAATGTTGTCATGGTAAACAAAAACAAAAGTCATTTCACACAACACTGAGCCCATCAGTCTCTGAAATGTTTGTGCTGCCCCCGTCAGGCCAAAAGGCATACACAGGAACAGAAGCATCCTGGATATGTGGAATGGGATAGCGGTCCTGTGCGGCGATAATCACGGCTTTGGGCACCATGTGGAGCGGCGAAGCCCAACGACTGTTCGAACGCCTCACTATGCCCAGACGCTCCATGGTATCAAACGCTTCCCTCGCCGAAGTCAACTTGACGGTGTCGAGGCGCCGTGCGCGTGCACAGACCGGTGGACCTACAGTGGGAATGTAGTGCTCTACCCCGTGCTTAGCAACCGCGGTAGAAAAGGCCGGTGTGGTCAACGACGGAAAATCCGCCAGTAACCGCAGAAACGCATCGCCCGACGTTGAAAAACTGGCGTGCATCAGCGGCCCAGATCCCCCTGTCTGGCATGGAAAAGTTAAGAAAGACACAGCATCAATCAATCGTCTGTTAGCAACATCAACCAGTAGACCATTGGCACACAGAAAATCTGCACCGATGATAGGAACAGGCGTGGAGGCTATAACGAAGTCCCACTCAAAACTGCGGACATGGAAACAGACAGATGCAGACCTGGTCCCAAATGTCCCAATAGTGGATCCGTTGGCAGCACTCAATTGCGGCCCGCTGCCGCGGGCTGACAGGTCCGAGTCAGCTGCAGGGAGGACGCTCTTCTGAGAGCCGGAGTCCACCAGGAAACGGCGTCCTGACAGGGAGTCCATCACGAACAGCAGCTCTTCCTGCTCACCAGCGCTCACAGCTGCTACTGAGCGCTGGCGTTGGCGTTTCCCGGCTCCTCAAACGCGCATGGAGGGACGCAACGCCGAGCCTGGCAGCTAAAACGCTGGCCTGCCATGAAAGCATGCTGAAGTAAGCAATTAAAGGGGACATACTATGAAAAACGCAGTTTTCCCATGTTTCCACACGACTAATTTAGTGGGTTTGGATCATTATCAACACAAAAACAGCCAAATAAACATCCATTCAATCATTGGGTGCACGCAGCTGCACACGTGCTATGAACTTAGTTACCCTCGCCGAAGGGGAGGCGAGGGTATTGCAATTGGGTCCGTTTGTTTGTCTATCTGTCTGTTTGTTTGTCTGTCCGAGCGCATAACTCAAAAACTAGTAACCAAATCGACTTGAAATTTTTACACAAGCAAGGTTCTGTCCGTGGCTCGGTCCTCCCCGAGAATGGCGTTGATCCGGATCTGGATCCAGATTCTATAATTATTTTTACATCTGGAATCGTGCCTGTGCTGTAAACTGCCACTTTAAGAGGGAGGGGCACGGATGGCATGATGGGAAAAAGAGTCCAGAAGGAGTCTTGTAGTACGTTCCGGAGCAGCAAGCTAGAGCAGGTTTGGCCCCTCTGATCCGGAAGCCCTGTTTACTGTCTCACAAGATCCAATAGTCTTTTGGAGGCGGGGTCTGCAATCTCTGATTGTCTTTCTAGTTTTTAACTTAAGACATCTGTGAAGAGGTTTTCAATTTATTCATGTAACCTTCTCAGTCCACAGTGATGACATTTCATCTGAGAATAAATCACATCAGACACAAAATATTCAGTATTATGCTTGTGATTCTTTTTATTTTTTGTGTTCTGCTTCATAATGATTAATTAAAATGGTACACAGTTTAAAGAAGCATTCAGAAGACAAAGTCATGAAATGCACTTCCTGTGTTTGTTTTCTGATGTTTTCTCAGCAACGTCCGAAGTATAGCTGATGTAAGCCCGGTGTGGACAATCTGTGAGAAAAGAAATGTTCAGTTTCATTATAGACGGTCAGAGAACTGGAAACAGGCAGAAAATACCTGCGTAAATAAACCAGTCAGAAAGCTTAGTTAACTGTGTTTTCTGTTTACTGGTGTTGTAATTTAATAGTTTCTCTAACCTAGCGTAGGATAGTTCACATTCACTATTGTAGGTAACTCCATCACTTCCACACAGAGGCCCATAGTGTGGTTGACATCCAAACTGCAGACATACATTTGGATAAATATGTTATTAGTCCATGTGATTACAACATTATTCTGGAAGTCATGTTACAAATATTAGAATTTTCATCTTCTTAGTCACCAATAATCTGTATAAGATTAACACGACATGAAGCAAACGTTAAATTCTTATTTTACCTGTGAGCCTGGATGAAAATGTCCAGCTGTTAAAGAACATGAGAATTAGTGTTCTTGTTGAAGTGGTTTCAGCTCACACATCCAGTATCCTGCATTCAGTGATACTTACGGGACAGGGAGACCATAATGAGGACCAAGAGCAGAGTGAATTTAACAGACATTGTGTTCAGCTGCAACGACAGAAGCTTAAAATCAGCAGATATTCTTCATAACGTGGGAAATTCCTCTCTCAGTTGTTTACTAGCTTCCAAAGAAAAAAATGCTCCAAAAAATCCTTTTAACAAGCAGAAATCTAGAGCAGAACCCAATACTAGACAGTAGGCGGCCATCTGGGCAGAGAGAGAGAGAGAGAGAGAGAGGAGTGAGTCTTACCTTCGTACTGATCGTTCTGCAAACAGCAACGAGGATGAAGTGGTAGAGAGTCAGCGTAAAAGGGCTGGTTAAATACGTGCAGGACTGGGGAGGAGGGGGGGGGGCAGGTGGGAGTGGGTGGAGTAAGGTGGATGAAGGGATTGCAACAGGTATGTTGGATGTGACGTTCAAGTGATGGAGAAAGGAGGGGGATGCCGACGGCATCTCGTATTAAATGTGTTTGAGGAGGAGAGGCAGAGAGCTCGACTGTTAAAAACGTGTTTTTGATCCCAGTGGAAACGCAGCTCCAAGATTACACATTGCAGTTTTTATTTTGTGTATCACTGATCTTTGAATTTGTCACGCCTTACCCTGAGAACATGTCGACCTTATGAATAATCAATTTCAAATTTAGTACAAACCATATATACACACATATATATTACATATATTTTCACTGTTTTATAAGAGCCTACAGTTACATCTACAAGAGCTGGAAACATATCTCACCCCTCTGGCAACACATCTCCAACATTGGGCTCAAACAGCATTGTCCCCCCTGCTGGCCATGCGCTGATATGACACTTTGCATGCAGCTTTGGCCACTTGGGATTGTGAACCCTTTTTTTCCACTTTTGATGGTGGTTCTCCCCCGTTCTCTTTGCTCTGTTCGAGTTGAAGTCTCACTGATGACTGAGACTAGAGCTTCAGCTGTGTTTGGATTGACTTGCATTATCTCTGCTAGTAAGTCACTTAAGCTGACACTCTCTGCATCTTCCTGGCTCTCCAAAATGATTTCCTCAATTACATTAAAGCCAAGCAATGGAGCGCGTTCACAGTGCTGACTTACCAGCATGGGAACCTGTATAGCCACACTTCCATGCTTTGCACTTTTGATCTGGAGCAGTAGTTCAACCCATCCTTCATAGGGTAATTCAGTCCCATTGGCGGCAGTAACTCGGAGCTGGTGATCTGGAAGTAGTGCATCCAGGGACTGGATTCTGACATGAGGTAGGTGCATCTCAAGCCATGGCTTTTCTAGGATGGTTATTTGGGCTCCACTGATCTTGACACCATTCAGAAAACGTGTTACCTTGCATCTCCTACTGAGCAGTTTTGCTACTCGATGTCCTCTCCTGAATCTGGGTTTTGTTGACCCTTTACTAACAGTTTGACTTACCTGTTCCTGGCAGGTTATGGTGACATGGCACACCTGCCATTCTCTCTCTCTCTCTCTCTCTTACTCTCTCAACCCAGCCAGCCAGACAGATGGCCGTCCACCATGAGCCTAGGTTCTGTCCAAGGTTTCTGCCCGTTAAAGGGAAGTTTTTCCTTGCCTCCGTTGCTCTTGTGGGTCAAGTTGGGTTCTGTGTTTCCCTGCTAATCCTGTAAAGTGCCTTGAGATGACTTTATGTTGTGATCTGGAGCTATATCAATAAAACTGAATTGAATTGAATTGAATTGAATTGAATAGAATTGGTTTGGCTGTGATCACTGGTGGCCCCTCCCAATTGTCCTTGTTCTGAGCCTTCTGCTGTTCACCCTGCCAGGGTTATTATAGTTAACGAAAACTAACGAAAAAACGAAAACTAGAATTGAAAAAACATTTTCGTTAACTGAACTAAATAAAAACTAAAATTAAAAGAGAAAACTAAAACTAACTAAAACGGTATTGTCCGTTCACAAAACTAACTAAAACTAATAAAAATTAAAGACACTAATCCCTTCGTTTTCGTCTTTATCGATTTTGAAATTGATTTATTTTGCTCGAGGAGTTTTACATGAGCCAGCGGCTCCGTCCGGCTGTTCCCGTCACTGCTCGTTGCGACTCGGGTTGGTGACGTCACTAGCAACGGAAGCCGGCAGGAAACGCCGAGCGCTCCAGCCCCATGTGGGATGTGTTTATTACGACGGAGAGAAACAAGAAAGCTAACTGCGAGATTGTAGCACGTTAGCAGCTATGCTGCGGACTGTTATATATAAAATATTAATTATTTTATGTTATCTTTTGTTGAGTTGTATTATTTTATTATTTTTTAATCCTGCGTCTGACAAATAACACAAAGTATGAAAAACTAAAACTAATAAAAACTAAATTAAACGAATAAAAACAAAACTAAAACTAATAAAAACTAACAAATCCACTCTAAAAACTAACTAAAACTAACTGAATTAGAGAAAACAAATTCAAAACTAACTAAAACTAAACTATAATTAAAAATCCAAAACTATTATAACCCTGCACCCTGCTGACATATGACTGCAAGGCTGAGTACCCGAGCAGTCATATTGTTAAGTTCGCAGACGACACAGCAGTGGTGGGACGCATCCTCAACAACGACGAGTCGGAGAACATGCAGGAGGTGGAACATCTGGTGCAGTGGTGCAGAGAAAACAACCTCTGCATCAATGTGAAGAAAACGAAGGAGATGATTGTGGATTAAAGGAAAGGAGGCTACACCCCTGCTTTGGAAAGCAGCCTACCCACCGTCAGTGACATTTACAGCAGGAGGTGCAGGAAAAAGGCAAACTGCAGCATGAAGAACCACCAGGTTCAAAAACAGTTTCTTCCCTGATGCTGTGACAGTTATGAACAGTGGATAACTCAGAGGTGGATTATCAGGTCATAATTACTGCTGCCTTGTCGGATTCATTTCATACCATTGGATGCTGCTTTTCGGGTATCTGTGCAATTAATAATGTGTACATATTTTGAAACAGAGTTTGCATTGAATGACTGTGTGTCTGTCTTAATGACTGATTGTTACACGCCTCGATCTGGGACCTGAGTACTATTTTTCGTTCCTTTCATGCGAGTGTGGGAGTGACAATAAAACTTTCTGGATTCTTGAAAACTAAGCTCCAAACTTCCCAAAACACCCTAATTTGTTTACTTCTCAATCTGGGGCCCATGACCCACCTTCTTCCCAGACATTTTGTTGGGGTTCGGGGTTGTTTTGGTTTCATTCGTTCTCCCCTCTCCCTCTCTCTCTTGACAGTGGGCGTGGCAGAGAACGGAGCGGCAGTTACAGACGCACCTGGAACCCATCATCCCCATTACCCCACTGCTTAAAATCCCTCCGTCTCCACCGTCAGTTACCAGATCACCCGAATGCCTCCCGTACCTGTTTCCTGTTCCAGTTCCCGTTCCAGTCCCTGCGTTTTTTGGAGAAGCCGTTCCGTTCTCTGCCAGTTTCCGAACCCAGCTGAGTATTTTGGATTTTGTTTGTTGGAGTTGACTTCCAGCCCGGCTGTTGTTTCTGCATTTTCGTTTGGCTGCGATTTTGTGTTGGTTTCTTCCTGGACATTCCAGCCCGTCCACCCCTCAGTACAGTTTAGACTGAGTGTTTTGTGTTTTGGGAACAATTAAAGACTCTATTTTGGTTTCCCAACTCTGTCTCTGCATTTTTGGGATCTTGCTCTGCTCCTTGGCCCTACGGGACACAACACATTTTGCTAGCCTAAAATGGCTCAGGGTAGAAGACAGGGTTAAACAATTTAAAATGGGATTGGCATTTAAAATAGTCAATGCAGCTCTGCCCTCAGTCCCCTCAATCCCTGCATACCTGAATAAACACCCCCACAGATTTAGTGACACCCACAGCAACAAAACATGCCCATCACTTCTTCATCTCCTCTATTTCCTTCACTTCTTGCACTTCCTGATCACGACTCTCTCAATGCCAGGGATGCACTCAACCACCTTTTCCCATAACTTCATCCAAGACTCATCAGCTTTAGCCCCCTATAATTTCCACAACTCTGTACGTCTCCGCTCTTCTTGCACTTCCTGATTTTGCCAAGATGGCTGCAGGGGTGCTGGCACACAGGTTGGCAGGTCCTGTGTGCTTACTTAAGCAGAGGGTGTTGCTTCCTGCGGCAGCTGAGGAAACTCAAGCCGCCAACCAAAATGTTGGTGCAGTTCTACACCTCCATCGTGGAGTCCGTCCTCACCTCCTCCATCACCGTGTGGTAAGGCTAGCGCCACCACCAGGGACAGACACAGACTGCAGCGCATTGTACGTGCTGCTGAGAAGGTGATCGGCTGCAAGCTGCCATCGCTCCAGGACCTGTATGTCTCCAGGACTCGGAGGCGTGCAGGTCGGATCACAGCCGACCCTTCTCACCCTGTACACGGACTCTTTGACCCTCTCCCCTCAGGCAGGAGGCTACGGTCCATCCGGACCAGAACCTCCCACCACAAGAACAGCTTCTTCCCCTCGGCTGTAGGACTCATGAACACTTAATAATTCTGTCCCGGACTCCTGAACATTTTACTACCGGTAACTTGCACTGTTCTATTTGCACTGCGTGATTACGCTAGTTTTACTGCTGCTAATACACGTCTGTGTATCCAGTCTTGATCCTGCTGTTTTGTTATGTGTCTGTACTTGTATGTTTTTTGTATTTAGTCATTACTGTTACATGTAGCACGACTTCACCGAGGAACATTCCTAGTCTGTGAACCCTCATTGAGAATGGCAATAAACTACTTCTGATTCTGATTCTGATTCTAAAAAGTCATCCAAATATCAAATAGGACCTTGGATTGTGCTATCAACGTATTCCTCTGTTTGGATAACCCTCTATCTTCTGCTAAGTTCAACATGTCCAAGAAAAAGGGGCACGCTAACCTTGTTGGAGTCAGCACATGCTAGTCACAAAGGTATTGGACTATGGCCATGCCAGGCCACCCTCAGGTGAGCAGGAACAGGCTGTTACAGGCAAATCACTCCTGGGTGTTTTTAATCTGTTGTTGATACTTCTTTTGGCTGGTGACGTTGAACTAAACCCTGGGCCAGTGCCAGCTTGGCCAACATCACTGCTAACTGGACCTTCACCTCGAGCAGCCAGGCTAACACCACTGCTAGATCAGCTAACATCACTGCCGGCCGGGCCTCCACCTCTGCTATCCGGGCCTCCACCTCTGACGGCTGGGCCTCCACCACCGCTATCCGGGCCTCCACCTCTGCCGGCCGGGCCCCCACCTCTGCCGGCCGGGCCCCCACCTTTGTCGGCCGGGCCTCCACCTCTGCTATCCAGTGTTAGGAAGGCACACATGTACAAATATGTTTCATACTTTAAACCAGGCCAAAACTATTTGGGATCCATGTGGCAAACCAAAAGGGCTATTGGGTGGACATTTAAATATTCGGAGTATGGCACCTAAACGCAAAGAGCTAGAACATCTACTCCAACATTGACTTTCTCTGCCTTTCTGAAACATGGTTGACACCTTCATCAGATGCTGTAATTACTATGCCTCAGTATAACGTGTACAGGAATGACAGGACACATGGCAGGGGTGGAGGAGTTCTATTGCAAAAACACCTTAAAATGTAAACAGATTGAATGGCCAGAAGACATCCAATTTGAGCGTGTTGGCGTGAATATATCACTCTCAACTGCACTGTAATTTACCGTAATCTGTGTATATGGTAACCAACTACTAAATTAGATTTTTATGATAAACTAAAATGTCTACTGTGATTTACACAAAGATAATAATCATTGGAGATTTTAACAAACTGGAATGAAAAAAAAGACCAGAAAAAAAATCTTAAACGAGTTACTGAGCATTTTAATCTCACAGTTAATAGAACAGCCCACCCGGATAACCTCATGTTCAAAAACACTCAGATTTACTATTTGTCAGCCAACCTGAAAGAATCACAAAAACCCAGTTTTTAGTTGTACAATTCCCCCTTAAAATATGCAAAATCTGACAGGTCCAGGGGGGGCAGGCACGAGGAAAGTCCAAGGGGCAGGCGAGGGCCAGACACCGGGTGGTCAGGCAGGTCAGGCAGACGGAACACAAGGGACAGGCAAAGAGGCAGGGTCCGGGAAGCAGGCAGGGTCGATACACGGGAGGTCGGTCTGAAGGGCTGGAAAGCAGGTAGCATCACTGACAATCTGGCAGGGAGCAGAGGACTGAGCTGGGTTTAAGTAGTGTCCGGGCTGATTGCTGACGGGTTGCAGGTGCTGACAGAAACACAGGTGATGGGAGTGAGGTGATTGCAGGAGGACTGTGAGGTGACGACATGGAGGGATAGTGAGGGCATGACCCCGCCCCGCCTCGAGGCGTGACAGAAGTAATGCCAAACTTCTCCAGAAAGGGGAATCAACATAAAAGAAAGGGGAATTCATTGCCTTGGTTAAACGATGAAGGCAGGAAAATAATGAAGGACAGAGATGAACAACTTAAAAAATCATTTAAAACTGGTCTCATTACAGAAAGACAAACATTAAAATTTTTAAGGGATAAAGTAACTCAAACGAAAGGCTAAAGCAAAATTCTTCATGGATATCATTGTCGAAGCAAAGGGGAATGCAAAAATGATCTGGCAAAATCTGAATAAATTATTTGGCAAAGAAATTAAAGACTCAATCAATAATATTGAGCTTAAAATTAACAATGCAATGTGGAATGGAAAGCTGGAAAGCTTTTATTGTCATTGTCAACACAGTACAAGTACAATGCAACATTGAAACAAGATCTCTCAGAGGGGGAGTGGGGGGGGGGGCTGGAGACATAATAGATCCAATATTCAGCCGAAATGAAACTTTAGCTTAACCCAAATACACAACTGGTCCTCAGTTATTCCTCATTTTGTGTCCCAAGGCGAGACTTCAGTCCCTCCAAGCCAGGATTCAGTCCGGAGATCTGCCGATACAGTTCTACCTGCTGGCGCAAGATAGTATCCAGTTCCTGCCGGTCCTCCCCGGATCGATCCCTGAGCTCTTTGCCCAGATCCTCGATTCGGGCCATCACACGGTCCCCAAAAGCCCCGAAGAGCACTTTTAGATCCATGGTCAATTTATCCAGAACTTTGAAAGCCGCCGTCTTGGAGACTTTCCGGTACACCAGGGCAACTCCCGTCCCGATTAGCAGATGCCCCGCCCCCACCAATAAGCCAAACAGCCAAATATTCTCCTCTAGAACACTCTGCACCAACTCTTCCTTCAAGATAACTCCTCCTCCATTCTTCTTTCCTCTCCTCCGTTAAACAACTTGAATCCTGCTCCTCAGCTTCTAGCCTTGCTTCTTTTCCTCCTGGTCTCCTGGACACACAACACATCAACCTTCCTCCTCCTCATCATCATGTCCACCATGTAGGGTTTTACCAAACCCTCTTCCGGTTCTTGTTCTCCATAGTGGGTGCGTATTCAAGGAGGAGAATGTGGGTTAAGATTAAGACATTTATATAATTAACAGATCAGGTTGGTTCAGATATCAGCGCTGAGGTTCCAACACAGCTCTCGTGCCCGCGCTCCATTGGAATGAAGACGCTTCCTGCTTCGTCCTCACGTCATTCTGTCCCCTGAAGGCGGGACTTTGCCCCAGCCAACCTAAGCCCATGTTCATCTGTGTTGTGTGTGACGTCACCAAATGAGACATTCATGGAAGTTGGTCAAACCTATACCAAATTAAATGTTGTGCGTTCCTAGTGGTGTCGGCGTGTAATCACGTTGTGGAATCCCATCTTATATGGAAATTCCCTACAACCAGCTCTGGCATCGTCCCAACATTCAAAGTCCCTGCTCGGACCTAAAGTCTTTAATTTCCTCTTCTCTTGCTGTTGATGCACCCGTCTTCCTCCTTTTCTTCGTCTCTGTCTTCAAGCCACAGTAATCCAATTTCCAGCAGCATCCCGTTGGTTAACAACGCTGCTGGCGGTCATTGTTAACTCTCTGGCCACCAGAGTTTTTACAATACAATATTCAGTTTTGACATTACTTTTGTAAAAGGTTGTAATTTGATAAAGCCATACTGTAAATGAGAATAGTCATCAGAATGAACCAAAATTTGTGACGGGAATACAACCTAATTTGCATATTACGACATCACCAGGCGTCCAGTTTACATGGACCACTTCCTCATCTCTCAAGTAAACCCAGCCATCATCTAATTATTTATGGTTGGACGGCAAGCAGCACCCACTGCCCCCTCCGCCATTAGCAGTGTATATTCTCCCACAATCTCAACCGCGTATGGCGCTATTTCCACGGCTTTTTGCATCCCCGCGAGCAGTCAAAACGCTACCTTCAGCGTTATTACCAACCCTGCGACACCCCCTCCGTCCCCTCCATCCACCCTGGACAGGACGAAGTGAAGCAGCTTCGTTATGTCCTGCTTGTGGACTGTAATGGCGCACGGAACAAGACGCAGCGGAACTTTACTGTCTCACTGGACGACTGAACTTATTGATCAGAGGGTGGACATTCCTAGTGAGAATGTGAGTCAGCCATTAGGTGTTCAGAACCATCGACATGGTTCGTTTTCTCTCGCTAAAATGTGCTCTCTTGCTGTCATACTCCAAGCACTACTTTCTCGTCTCCTCTCCACGACTGGGCGGCGGCGGATCCATACACTCTATAAACACAACTGACAAGTTTGATGATGGCGAGCGTGGGAGTCAGTGCGCTCGGGTGTTCGTACACCCAAACTTGTTCGCTATCCGAATCAAAATTTGTTCTTAAATTGTGTTCGTAGACCGACTTGTCAGTGCAACGAGGAGTTTGCGAACCGAGGTTCGACTGTACTTCTGTCTTGTGTAGTCAGATCATTGTGACACTGAAACTTTGATCACTGTGTTTACAACACACTGAATATGAAGCATCAGGTCAACCTCAGATACACAGATGTTTAGTGATGATAGTGATGATTGTTGCTGGTCCCCTTCCTGGCCACCAGTTCCTGGTGAATTCCTCGCTTCTGACCTTTGCCCTCACCAATTGCAACCATCTAATCTGTATTCTTGGCGGTCTTCAGCCTGTGAGCAATAATCAGCAGGGTCTACTTGAGACATAGTAAGCAGCTTACAGAGATACACACAGTTAGACCTGACTGCTCACCATCGGTATGTCTAAGTTAATTTTGGTATCTTGGAATGTGTGTGGCGCTCGCTCTCAGGCAAAAAGAACCAACATCTTAGAGCATCTCTCAAAATTAAAAGCAGACATTTGTCTCCTACAAGAAACCCATTTACAAAAATCAGAAGAGAAATTACTCACAGACACAAATCTCAGTCAAGTTTTTTCTGCCTGCTATAACAGCAGACAAAGAGGAGTCTCTATATTAATACACAAGAGACTACTCTTCACGTTAAACAACACTGTAACGGATCTAGAGGGCCGATACATTATTATTCAGGCAACCGTATTCAATAAATTATACACAATTGTGAATCTGTACGCTCCTAATAGTGATGATTCGGCCTTCTTCCACACATTGTTCTCTCAGCTACTCGAGCTAACAGCAGACTCAACTATCATCATCGGCGGAGACTTCAACAGAGTTCTAAATCCATCAGTAGATCGCTCCAGTACTACAGTACACACGAGGCGTTCACAATCAGCCAAAGTACTACTGGAATATATGGATGATTTTGGCCTTGGCGACGGCTGGAGATTAAAGAATCCAACGAAGAGGGAATACACGTTCTTTTCTTCTGTGCACCGTTCATTCTCAAGAATTGATTATTTTCTCACAAATAATTCTGTGATTGAGAATATTTCTACTAAAATTAATCCAATAATTATCAGCGATCATGCTCCGGTCACGCTTACCTTACAAATCGCAGCGACCTTTAAACCCCCGTCGACGTGGCGCTTTAACACCTCTTTGCTTAAAGATGCAGAATTTGATAGGGTCATAAGAAGAGAGTGGGCAGACTATCTGGAAATGAATGACTCTCCAAACTCATCTCCGTCTTTACTCTGGGAAGCAGGGAAAGCTGTAATCAGAGGTAAAAGTATATCATACGCCTCTTACAAAAAAAAACAGGAACAGAAGAAATCAGTCAGATATTTTACTAATGGTAAAGCACCATGCCCGGCGTCTTCCAAACCGAATTTATGAAGCATTTCTGGCCCATATTAGCTCCGTTATTTTTCAGGTGGCCCAGCGTCAAGCACTATTTCAGGTACGTGGGAACAGAAGGGAATCTCTCAACTCCATCATCTCTTTCATGACAATGCGTTTATGTCATCTACAAAATTGTTCCAAAAATATGAACTCGGAAGCGGAAATTTCCTTTACTATCTTCAGGTAAAGAATACAATTAAGAAAAGAATTCCAACACTCCGGGGCCCGCCTCAGCCACCTGTATTTGTTATGGAAGTCACAAAGCTTTCCCCGACAGTTAAAACTGGGCAGAACAAGATGGCGGCGGGCCAAGATGGATCCACGCTGCCGGTAGAAAAAGTAACCTGGAGTCAGCCTATTTCATTACTGGTGCGTTTGGTATTTAATACCACGGTGATGGAGCTTTATACTCTATCACTAAGATTTATAAACTTCTCTCAAGTACAGGTACGATATTTCTTCCCGTCTCAAAATGGGAAACGGATCTGTCACTAACCTTAGATCATGAATTTTGACCCAAATCTGTGAAAATGCATTTAAAATGACAAAACACAGAAACCAACTCATCCAGTATAAGATCCTTCATAGGACACACATTACTCAGTATCAGTGTTGGGCAAGTTACTCAAGATCAGTAATATATTACTTATTACTGATTACTTGCTGAAAAAAGTAATTACATTACATTACTTATTACTCCCTGCCAAAAGTAATTAGTTACTTATTACTTTAAGTTACTTTTTCTTCTCGTCCTCAATAATTGCATCCTTTCTCCCCTAAAGTCTCACTTTTTCATGTTCAACATTAGAAGATGTTTCTTCTCCTCTTTTTTACCGCCAACATTGTAACTTCTTATTGTTGGTTTAACTCCAAACAGGTTCTTGAACACACAACATCATGAGACCTGAACACACGACATGATAAGTCCTGAACACACGACATGATGAGTCCGTCTGAGTCCATCTGGACCCTCATTTGAATTAAATGAACATGAAGACTTTTACTTTGTAGGAATTCATAAATTCACATCTGGACTCAAGCTGATGTTGAAACACACTTTCTGAAAAACTTCAGTTGTTTATTAAAGCAGGCAACAAGCCCAAAGTGCTGCTGGGCCATGAGGCAACGTGTTCTGGTGCATTTCAATGCAAACAATATGCACATTAGTGTAATAAGAATAACAAGAAAAATGTTTATTTTAATTTTTAGAAGTTGTGCAGAAGGTGCATCAGAACATTCAGAATGTATCAATACTACAAACAATTAATGCAATTTAAATACATCTCCAATATAAATAGTAATCAACATTTTGTATTCTAAAATTGAAAGTGAGATGTCGATATTCATGTTCATTTTCTAACCGCTTATTCCGCTATCGGGTCGCGGGCCAAGCTGGAGCCAATCCCAGCAGTCAATGGGCGAGAGGCGGGGTACACCCTGGACAAGCCGCCAGTTCATCACAGGGCAACACAGAGACAGACAACCAGCCACACACACACTCACACCTACGGGCAATTTAGTGTCACCAATCAGCCTAGGCTGCATGTTTTTGGTGGTGGGAGGAAGCCGGAGAACCCGGAGAGAACCCACGCAGGCACGGGGAGAACATGCAAACTCCTCACAGAATGGTCACAAGCCGGAGACGAACCTGCGACCATCTCGCTGTGAGGCAACAGTGCTTACCACTGCGCCGAGATGTCGATATTGTAAAAGCAAATCCTGATACAGAATAAATATATTTTCAGTATAAATTAGACCCATATTCTGTGGATAAAGTGCACTAATTGTGTATTTAGATTTTATTTCTCACGAGTTTAATCTTTGTCTTTGCATGTAATCCTGCCTCCGAGGTGCGAGCGGGCAGCAAAACAACACCAAACGGAATGGATCGAGTTTACGCCACCGACCTTAAAAACAGACGAGGACGAATCGTTTCCGTATCCGGTCGGAGTGAAAAAAGTAATATATTACTTTTGAAAAAAAAGTAAAAGTAATATTATTACTCAAAATGAAAAAGTAACAAGTTACACTACTTTTTCTGGTAAAAAGTAATATTATTACTTTAAGTTACGAGTTACTTTAGTTACTTTCCCAACACTGCTCAGTATATGATGAAGAAAATGGGCTTTTCCGACTCTGACATCTGTTGTTGGACTAACTTTTCGGGGGCTGTCGCCTTGGCTCTATGCGGGCGGCTCGACCCCCCTGGTCTCTTCTGGGTGGTACATGTGTCTTGACCGTCCCCCGGTGCTCTTCCGGGGTTGCCGTGCCAAGGTGCTACCCCCTGTGCTAGGGGCACCCACCACACCCAAACCGCCAAAGTCGCTCCTCCGCTGACTTTGGCGGTTTGGGTGTGGTGGGTGTCCTGGGGGCCCCGCGGCTCCCTCTCCTCACTCCTCCCTTCTCCCTTGGTCCCTTTTCCTGCAGCCAATCTCTCCACCCTCCCTTGTAATCCACTTTCCCCCCCTCTTTCCTCCTCCCCCCTCTCCCCGGGGGCTTAGTGGTTCCCCCTCTGGCCTGGGGGGCTTGTGCGGTACTTGGCTGGGCCCTGCTCCGGCCGTCTCCAGACATAAATGTAGTTGGGACTCCTGGCACCTGCGGGGTTGATGCTGTAGGATGGTTGAGGGTGGGGGGCACTATGGCTGGCCCCCCTCCTCCTTCCCGCCTGGCTGGCTGAGGCCTCGCGTGCCTCGCCACACTAGTACAGCACACCACTATGTAAATAGACACATCCACATAATCTTAGGCACCCCTCCCCAATTTTAATGCACCACATTAACCTTGGGGTTCGGATGGTTGTTGAGCAGGAAGTTATGTGTTGGGGCGGCCGCAGTGCACATGAGAGTTAACTCCTCCCTGGACTCTGAGTCAGTGGAGGTTGCTGGGTTAGTGTCTGTGGCCCTCATTCTGCTCTGCCTCCTTTTCCTCATGGGATCTAGATGATCCAGACTGTCCTCTCAAGACTTTCTCGAGTCTGGTTCTTTGAATTATGGTTGGATGAAACGGGAAGAACAAGCACAAATACATCCATTGCCTTTTTTCATCAGAACACAGAACAATCTCAGGTCGTAATAAAAATATTTTGAATCAAGAAGGCTTTATTTTACACTTCTCCCTCATCTACTTGTCACACCAAGACAAATATCTTACAGATCTGAACTCATAGAGCATGTATTTTCAGCTTGTTCTGCCGGAACTGCCAAGGAACTCACGCACACACAGCGCAATGATCTGCGAAAAAACTCAGGACGGAATAAAAATGCTTTGAATCATCCATCCATCTTCAAACCGGTTATCCAGGGTAGGGTCACGGGTGCAGCAGCCTAAGCAGTCTGGTCCGCCCCCTTGTATAACAGCAAAACAAATCTACCTTTGGGTACAAATAAAGTAACCTTGAACCTTGAACTTTGATGATGCTAACAGTTTGGTCTGCCCCCTTGTATGACGCTAACAGTTTGGTCTGCCCCCTTGTATGACGCTAACAGTTTGGTCCACCCCCTTATATGACGCTAACAGTTTGGTCTGCCCCCTTGTATGACGCTAGCAGTTTGGTCCACCCCCTTGTATGATGCTAGCAGTGCTTGCTGGTTTACTGACGTAGCAGCTACAAAGCGGGATGATTGCTGACCTTATTCGGCACGTTTTCGCTGAACAAACTCAAGGGGCTTATCAGCGTGGTTGGGGTGTCCTGTTTTTAAGTGACGCTGTAATTTATTTGTTTTTTGTTTTTGATTATGTTCCTATGTGTGCCTTAAGCCGTGGGCCTTCACACAATTTTATTACATTCGCATAATGATAATAAAGTATCTTGAATCTTAATGGACGTGGTTAGGAAATGCTCTATTTGTAAAACACTGTTTAAGTAATCTAGTGTCTAAAATGTACTGCAGTGTTTTTAACTTAAGATATCTGTGAAGAGGTTTTCAATTTATTCATGTAACCTTCTCAGTCCACAATGATGACATTTCATCTGAGAATAAATCACATCAGACACAAAATATTCAGTATTAGGCTTGTGATTCTTTTTATTTTTTGTGTTCTGCTTCATAATGATTAATTAAAATGGTACACAGTTTAAAGAAGCATTCAGACGACAAAGTCATGAAATGCACTTCCTGTGTTTGTTTTCTGATGTTTTCTCAGCAACGTCCGACGTGGTCCAGAACAAAGCCCGGTATGTTAGATCTGTGAGAAAAGAAATGTTCAGTTTCATTATAGACGGTCAGAGAACTGGATACTGCGTAAATAAACCAGTCAGAAAGCTTAGTTAACTGTGTTTTCTGTTTACTGGTGTTGTAATTTAATAGTTTCTCTAACCTAGCGTAGGATAGTTCACATTCACTATTGTAGGTAACTCCATCAGATCCACAAAAAGGCTCATGGCCTTCTGGACATCCAAACTGCGGACATAAATTTGGATAAATATATTATTAGTCCAAGTGATTGCAACATTATTCTGAAAGTCATGTTACAAGTATTAGAATTTTCATCTTCTTAGTCACAATAATCTGTATAAGATTAACACGACATGAAGCAAACGTTAAATTCTTATTTTACCTGTGAGCCTGCCTGAAAATGTCCAGCTGTTAAAGAACATGAGAATTAGTGTTCTTGTTGAAGTGGTTTCAGCTCACACATCCAGTATCCTGCATTCAGTGATACTTACGGGACATGGAGACCATAATGAGGACCAAGAGCAGAGTGAATTTAACAGACATTGTGTTCAGCTGCAACGACAGAAGCTTAAAATCAGCAGATATTCTTCAGAACGTGGGAAATTCCTCTCTCAGTTGTTTACTAGCTTCCAAAGACAAAAATGCTCCAAAAAAATCCTTTTAACAAGCAGAAATCTCGAGCAGAACCCAATACTAGGCCGTTTTGAAGGAGGCCAAAGAGGTGCATGTTTTGAGGGCAGGAGTCAAACAGTTCCACCTTTGGGGGGCAGTATTGTAAAAAGATGATTTACCCATGTTAGTCTTATAGGAGGGTGTCATTGTCATGATTCTGTTCTCCCTGATGCATTTTCTCTGTCTGAGTTGGAGCAGGAGTGGCAGCCCTGCGCAGCTGATTCCAATCGAGCCTCGTCTCCTCACCTACACCATAAACACTCGGGCCCTTGCTCCACGCCTTGCCAGCTGCCAGATCGTCAGCGTCTCCCAGAGCTCCTGTCTCCACGTGCTCATCGTCTCCCTGGCTCCACGTCACTGCATGTTCTCGTGTCGTCTCCTTGGCAGTTATGCAGAGCCTCCCCGCCGAAGTCCTCCCAGCTCGTCTCAGAACTCCGGCTGGATTCCGGCGAGCCAATGAAATCCCCCTGATTTCATTGCTGCCTTGTGGGCCATTAAACCAGCCAAAGCCTGCATCCTGTGTAGTGCCTGTTTAGAGCGTCCAGTTCGGCCCAGCCCCCGTGACAGTGATCAGGTTGTTGTTTGAGCTCCCTCTAGTGTTGTGGCTGTGGGTGTCACTAAATCTGTGGAGGTGTTTATTCAGGTATGCAGGGATTGAGGGGACTGAGGGCAGAGCTGCATTGACTATTTTAAATGCCAATCCCATTTTGAGTTGTTTAACCCTGTCTTCTACCCTGAGCCATTTTAGGCTAGCAAAATGTCCAGGAAGAAGGTGGGTCATGGGCCCCAGATTGAGGAGTAGCCAAATCAGTTTGTTTTGGGAGGTTTGGAGCCTGGTTTTCAGGGACACTTTGATGTTGGAGTACCAGGAGGTGCTAGCATAGTCAAAGAGGGGCTGAACGAGGGCTCCAGCAAGCGTCCGGAGACAAAAGCAGACATTCTGCCCAAAAACCTTGTTCTTTGATTGACTTTTTTGATCACCTTAGTTGCCATACTATTGCCAGACAGGTATTTATCAAGAACACAGCCCAAATAGGTAATCTCTTCTTTGCTGGAGATTACTATATTATCGACTGTGACCTTAAAATCATTAACATTTATCTCACGTAGAGAGTGTTTAGACCCAAAAAGAATCGATTCGGTTTTACCAAGATGTAGTGACAGTTTGTTATCAGAAAGCCAAGTACGGATTCTGGTGACCTCAGAGCTGAGAGCTTCCTCAACCTGCACTTTGTCCTCTCCCGAAATCAGGAGTGCTGAGTCATCAGCAAACGGGAACAATTTGCAGTTACAGGCAGCATTCATGTCGTTAATGTATAGGAGGAACAGTAACGGCCCCAGAATGCTGCCTTGAGGAACCCCACAGCTCACCGGGAGGGACGAGGACAAGGTTCCGTTTATGTCCACCATTTGTTCTCGTCCCTCTAGGTATGATTTCATCCAGTTTGTTGATGTGCTATCAGAACCAATCGCCCCTAGTTTATTCAATAGGATTGAATGGTTAACGGTGTCAAAGGCCTTCTGGAGGTCCAGCATGACCATGCCGCAGTATTTGCCCGAGTCTACTTCACGCTTGACGTAGTCGGTTAGATATATGGTAAATTGTAAATGGACTGCACTTTTTCCACCTCTAAAAGGAGGTGCCACCGGCCTTCTGATCACTGGACGACCCACTCTACCGACTGAGCCACAGCCGCCACATATACGAGGTGCGTGTCAGTGGAGTGGGATGTTCTGAAGCCCCATTGGAATTTGTAGTAACGTCATAAATGAAGGAATCACTCCATGATATTCAGGTCCGGTTGGTTTATTCATCTCCGTTGTTTCCCTCCCGGTAACTGGCTGCGTCATTCCTTCCTGCTTCCTGCATCGCCTTACTTGTCCTCTCGGTCCACCACGCCCTCTGGTGGTGTGGGGTGGTGAGGCATGTAATTCACTATATTACATCCCTCCCCCTTAAGACTAAACTACATAGGCGAGCTTAACCATAACATCAACATTCCCCCTACTTGTTATGGTAACAGTGAACTTGCAAGTAGGCCAGACCTTTTTTTAATAACCCCAATCTGCAGAAAAACTTAAACAGTTACACCGTCTCTTAAAAGGTTAAATGACAATCTTTAACATAACTCCCATCCCCTCGTGGTTTTTTTTTTTTTTTTTTTACAACACAAAAAACAACAACCACAACGACAAGAACCACCTAGGAAGCCGCCATTGTTTTTGTTTCTTGAGAATGGTTGGTAAGCATTTAAAAGGAGTGGGGTAAGTTCCTCGTGAAAATATTTATAGAATTCATTTATGAAGCCTTCTTGACCAGGGCTTTTATTATTTTTCAGGGATGAAATGGTTTTTTTAATTTCCCAATCCTGAATTGGTTCGTCCAGAGCCGCAGCTACCGCTTCTGATAACTCAGTAACTTTAATGTTTTGTAGAAAGTTTTAGATTCATCCGGACAAGTGTCTGTATCTAGATAGAGAGTTTTATAAAACTTTGCAAAGGCGTCAGCTATTTCCTTGGGCTTAACTAAGAACTCGTTTCCAGATTTTAATTTATGGACAATATTGGAGGATTGTTGTTTCCGTAATTTGAAAGCCAAGAGCCTACTCGCTCTGTTTCCATCTTCATAATATTGATGCTTTACAGATCTCAAGTTTCCCTCAATCTTTTCAGAAAATAATTCTTGAAGCTCCCTGCCGGCTGCATGAAGGTCAGCAATTAGAGAGTTTGACAATATCCATTGTTTATGCTTATTTTCCAATTGACAGATTTTATTCTTTAATTCTATTCGTTTAGCATTACGTTTCTTCTTTCTTGCTGTCGCATAAGAAATTATACTTCCTCTTAAGTAGGCTTTAGCACAGTCCCACAGCACAATAGGAGATATATCAGGTGTATTATTTGTGTCCAAATAATTCTTAAGCTCTGTTTTAATGAGGGAAATAAAGTCCTTATCATTGAGAAGAGAGGCGTTCAGTCTCCATTGCTCAGAGGTTCGTGATAAGCCTACATTCCACTGCGATACGATCGGGGCATGATCTGAAATTGTAATAGGCAAGATAGTTATGTCTTCAACTCTATGCAATTCAGCTTTAGGAGTAAAAAAGTAATCAATCCTTGAATAAGATGCATGTCTAGCAGAGTAAAATGTAAAGTTCCTTCCTTTTGGTAATTTAGACCTCCACACATCCACTATGCCTGCCTCAGTCGACAAACATTTAAGCATTTTTCCCATTTTGGACAAGGATGTTTTAGACTGAGGTTGCCTGTCTTGTTGTGACGTTACGCAGTTAAAGTCTCCGCCCATGAGTAAAAGACCGGAACTATACTCTGTAATTCGACTGAATACAAACTTTAAGAATCCTGGTTGATCCTCGTTTGGGCCATATACATTAACAAAGGAGACAGGGGTACCATCAATCAGCCCATTCACCAGTATAAATCTTCCCTCTCTATCCTTGTATACTAAAGTTTCAACAAAATTTACTTGCCTATGGATCAAGATCGCCACCCCTCTTCTTTTCCCAGAGCAGTGAGATGCGTAGTAAACTTTATCTGCCCACGACTTTTTAACTTTTGGTGTTCATCATCTGATAAATGCATTTCTTGTAATAATGCCACTTCACATTTAGAATGTTTAAGCTGCAATAATATTTTCTTCTTTTTGATTGGGCTATTTAGACCCTTTACATTATAACTTATAGTTATCAATGATCTCATAAGTTAAATAAGGTGTTCATTGAAGCTACCAGGCATTGGAAAAGCTGATTAGAGGCGGAGGCAGAGGTTGACAGGTGGCAAGTTGGGTTCAACTGTGACAACATATAAAGCATTACATCATATAGGAAACTTACATTAATGTGAGATGTCTTGATACTTAAGAAAAACGTAATTCCAGCAAGTGGAAAATGAAAGTCGCTCTGTTGCTTTTTTTTTATTTATTGCTAGTTCCTCGGGGAGCAAGAGGATCAGAACACTAAGAACTAAAATAAACATAATGACACAAAAATCGAAATAATAATTATGATAATAAAATAAAAATTAGAAAAAATAGGTTTAAGTCCCTAGCCACTACGTATAAGCAGCAAAATGCACGCCCCACACTAATGGGCAGTGTCCACTAACAAAAGCGGAGCTCAAAACAAACAGCAACTGGAAAACGACAATCAGAGATCGCAGACCCTCGCCTCCAAAAGACTGCCCAACTTGCTGCTCCGGAACGTACTACAAGACTCCTTCTGGACTCTTTTTCCCATCATGCCATTCGTGTCCCTCCCTCTTAAAGTGACAGTTTACAGCACAGGCACAATTCCAGATGTAAAAACACACAGTCAACTCGTGTTTGTGTGTGTCTGTGTGTGCGTGCTGTTGAGTGTCGTGGGTGTGTTGGTCGCCCGGGCTTGTTCTACTAATGATGTGGACCTGCTGCCCAATGACGGAACCTCTGTAGACTTGCGCTCCAATGGATTGACAGCATCAATACTATGTACCCAGCCCAGCGTTGTCCGGCCACATAGTGTGATGTCACAGTTCGTAGTATTTTCAACAGTTACTTCAATCCCTAAATTGGCTTGAGGGCGTTGTATCAGCTGCTCTCTCACTTTGAGTCCTGCGGGCCATGGTGTCTCTGGATTAGGCTCTAACAGGATGTCAGGTCCATTCAGCACCCCTTGTTGTAGATAGTTGCATTGCACTTGGATGGCTTTATTCTTTGGCACCACGACTGGCTTTCTTCCCAATCGGGCAATGTAGGGGTCATTTTCAGGTGCCTGTCTCCTCAAAACTGTTAACACCGCCCTCTTCTGTCCCACTTCCAGTACTGAACAGAATCTCTGTATCATGTGACCAGCAAGGAAAAATCTTTCAGAATCCTCGTTCGTCGACGCCAGCTCCTCGATTACATTAAATCCAATAATCGGACGTTCCAGTTCTGTAGCGGTAACAGGTATTGGGACAATCACAGGCTGATCACTCATCCCAGCAACTGTATTCTGAGACAGAGTGAATGCCACTTTGCTGCGGACAGGTCCAGTCCTCCCTCCTCCAGTAACTCCTCCACCGGCCTCACCGCAGCATCAGGTAAGTACCTCCGCTTCCTCTCCGCTCCAATAATGGATACTTGTGAGCCAGTGTCCCACAGCACTTGGGAGTCCACATCATTCATGGTGGCTCGGACCAGACACCTCCTCCCCACCAGCTGAGCCGTTTGGTGTTGTTTACTAGTGAGGGGTGCTGTAGTGCAGAATAGATCCATGTCCTTTCCAGGATTGCCACTCTCAATCCTGTTGGTGGAGGCTGACATCTTCCTGGCTGCTCAGTGGTCGCATTTCCCCCGTGGATTCGTCTGCTGACTCTGGAAGCACCGTCTGCTGGGGCGTGCTCTCTGTGATCGGTGGAAGTTACCGCCGCTTTGTCCCCTGGGAGGCGATGCTGGCCGCTGCAGGCTCGACAGCCGCGTAGTGAGGTTCTGTATGGCCTCACAGATAGCTGTATTTCCTTGATCCACTTTTTCCAATAATGTGTCACGTTTTTGAAGCTTTTCTTGACTCCTGGTACTCGTAGGGCTACTGTCATAACTACGGCTCTCCGAAGCAGTTGTACTGGACTCACGACTCACCACCGACACCTTAACTCTGGACGTTATCGCCAGCTTACTCTTTCTCTCAGTCTCCATGTTGTAGGCAGCTGTCATTTTCTCCAGCAGCTCCCTCTTAGCGATGGCTGGGGCAAAGGCGGGCTAGTAAATCAGCTTTTTCAGTAACTGCTTCACTGCATGTAGACTGTCAATAATGGTGTTTAAAAAAAGTAATGTTACAGGTGCTACAAGTCAGCTTCAATCATGAAATAGGCAGTGTGAAAGAGGTGTTATGATTTCAATAGACTCATTATTCGATTTCAGCAGACTGGCTAACATTGTGATGGTGATGATGAATATATTTATTATATAGAATGTTAGAGTACAAGTACAGGCAAACAGTAGCATGTATTACAGTACAAGTACAGTCACACAGTAGCATGTATTACAGTACAAGTACAGTCACACAGTAGCATGTATTACAGTACAAGTACAGTCACACAGTAGTATGTATTACAGTACAAATAAAGTCAAACATCCTGTCTAAGAGGAGCATTTCTAAAAAGCCCTTGCGGTCTTGTTTCCGTTGAAAGTCCTTCGTACATAAATCATCAACATTTAACAATACAAATAAAAATAAAACCAAAAGACACAGTGCTCTTCTAAATGCTAATGCTAGCGATATGGACATCAGGGTTGAGGGCCACAGGTCCAGGTTCTGCAGCACCACGGACGGAAGGACCTGCAGACACAAGTTGAGTCTCCATGGCTTGCATGGAGAGCTCCGCTGCAGTGTTTTGCAAGTTCTTTCAATTGTGATACTCAAGAGGTTCTCACATTCAGGCCTGCATGCTGGATGCCTTTTAGTAGCTCTGCATCTACTGCAGAATCTGAACTCAAGCTATCATCCTATCCACACAAGGGAAAAGTAACTCTCTTTTCACTGTGTCTGAGTTCCATTCAGTGCGTGAACCTGCAGGTTCCTCCAGGTTCTGCAGGTCTCTGCACCTGATTCAGGGAGACTGTGGGCGTGGCTCAGGGCTGTGGTTCTCTCATACAGCTCCATGGCTAATGCATCTGTGCGTTTCCCTTAAGTGTGTCACACACTAACTAAATGTTACTACCAGCAGTGATAAACTTTCTTTCTTTATAAACTTTCTTGTATCCATTCTTCATCCATCCGTTCACGTTCTTCTCCTAAAGCTCTTCTATTCTGCTCTGTGTGCTTCAAACACGCTGCAGGGACCGACAAGTAGCGGTCACAGGGAAAACGTGGACTGGAGTTTCAGTGATGTGGGCATTCTCTATAGGAACAGGTGGAACGGGTTCTCTACCTTACGTCATGAAGTGAGGGGAAACAGATCCATGATCAGATTTAAGTCAATAATGACAGGTTACATGTCTATTTATTTAAACTCATATTCTGGCGGCATTAATTGAATATGTCAGCATTTTTTACAGACTGAACCAATTTTTCTTTAAAAAAAATAAAATAAAACTGAATGCAGTTCCATTTTTCAGACGCTAGGGGGGCAATGCCCCCCCCCAAACTCCGCCTATGCCTGCACGCCTTAACATTATTAACAGGAAAACGTTTACTGTACGTACTATATATTTGTATTTCTCAAACAAATGTTTCGTTCTGAAAAGGTTCTGATCTTTGGTTTCATTCTATAATACTGAAACAATCTATTTAGATTAATGCCTGACTGTTAAACGTGTATAAAGTGTGTGGTGAGGGGTTTTACAGCCTTAAAACATTTATGTACATGTATAATAATAAAATAAAATAAAGATCACTACATTGCGGATTTCACCTTTATTATTTTTAGAACGTAACCCCCGCGGAAAATGAGGGACTACTGTATCTCACTCTCGGTCTTTCGTTATTCCAAACAAATCTTGAAATGTGTCTGTCCCACTCCCTAAATTGCTTAACTGGGATCTCAATTGGAAGAGTTGTGAATAAATATAACAGTCTAGGGAGAACATTCATTTTAACAGTCCGAATTCTGCAGCCCAGGTCAAGGGGGAGCAAGCCCCACCTGCCCAGATCATCATAAACTTCCATGTTAATATGTTTATAATTAACATCAAACATCTGTGAGAGATCCTTTGTTAGGAACACCCCTACGTATTTAATTTGCTGTTGTGACCAATTTAATTTATATCTGCCTCTTAGTTGTCTTGAAGGGACAAAATAAAAAGGTAACAGTTGTGTTTCTGGACATTAAGTCTGTAGCCCGAGTATTTCCCGTACATCTCCAGAGTGTTCATTAATAATGGAATGCTGGATTCAGGGTTTGGAAGCGTTACCATAACGTCATCTGCGTACAGAAACATTTTGTTTCTGACATTCCCTGTGGTTATGCCCTGCAGAGCAGGGTCCTCTCTTATTGCCTGTGCCAGTGGCTCGATAAAAAAATTAAAGCGCAGCCCTGTCTACATCCTCGCTGTAGTTTTATACGGTTTGAGATACGGCCATTGATCTTTATCCTTGCTGTTGGTGAGGAGTAGAGTGTTCCTATAAACAAATCACAAAATAAAAATCTTTTCATAACTTGAAATAAGAAGTCCCATCCCACTGAATCGGAAGCCTTCTCCGCATCAAGGCTGAGAAGGACTGCGCTTGACTTTCGCCGTACGTATATTGTCGTGTTTGCCTGTTACTCATGAAGCCTGTCTGGTCCTCATCGATTAACGACCATTATTGTGTTCAGTCTGTTGGCTAAAATAGCTGCGTATAATTTATAGTCTACATTCAGCACACTAATCGGTCTATATGCTTTACAGTCCATTTTATCCTTCCCCTCCTTTGGTATTACTGATATAAATGCTTCACTCCATGGTGGTGGGCGGAGTCAACAGTTCAGGGCGTGGTTAAAGCAGAGGAAGTAACATTTCTCTCATGCCTTTGTCTCATTCTGGAGATTGATAGATTTATTTTCGTATTTATTTCCACAAATATTTAACATTTTTGAATCTTGTTTTATATTTTTATATTTATATTAACTGTTTTTTTAAACGTTTATATTTATTTTTAATTGTGGCAGTTTTTGTCCTCCATATTGCGCAACGAAACGCATCGAGACACGTCCGGGTTACCTGTGGGGCCGGAGGCGGGGACTAAATACCTGAGGTGGGCGGTACTTCCCGACCTTAGACCCCGCAGAAGGAACGGGAACCGGACCAGGATGGCCACGGACTTCACGCAGGACACCGTGTTGCGTTTCCTCCAGACCAGAGGGGGCTCGGTGACAAACTCCGAACTGCTCCTGTACTTCCGACGCTTCATTCGGGACCACGCAGACCGGGACAGGAACCGGGAGCTTTTCAAAACGTACGTCAACGCCGTGGCTACCGTGCAGCAGGTGGACAGCGTGTCTCACGTCGTCCTCAGGAGGAAGTTCAAAGAACGTGTCCCCGGCGGCGGTCAGCGGGGCGCGCCTCCGGTCCCCGACCGGGAGAGCGCGCGACACAGCCCGGCTGGACGAGACCAGAGCGCGCGGGAGGTGACGTCACCCACCGGAGCAACAGCCCTACCGGCAGCCGGGATCGTTCTGAATAACAACGACGTCGTGAACGCGCCTGAGGTTCCT
Source organism: Brachionichthys hirsutus (assembly GCF_040956055.1). Taxonomy (NCBI): domain Eukaryota; kingdom Metazoa; phylum Chordata; class Actinopteri; order Lophiiformes; family Brachionichthyidae; genus Brachionichthys; species Brachionichthys hirsutus. The sequence continues at coordinate 11,730,104 of NC_090912.1, forward strand.
GGCAGGCCAGCGCCGGTTCCGGTTCAGACCCCCGGTGGGGGCCACGGCCCGCCTCCCAGAGAAACCCTCCACCAACCCCCGGTCCCAGAACCGCTTGGAAGGAGGTCTGCAGGAAGCCTTCGTCAGGAGCCCGATCCTCATCCTCAGGTTGTCCTTCGCCACAAACATCGGCCGAGTTACAAAGCGGCAGTCTCCTACGATGAAGACGAGGAGGAAGAGCAGAGCCAGACGGGACACGGTTCAGCAGGAGGGGCGTGGCCCTGGAACGCTCCTCTCGGAGCCTCCGTCAGGGCCATGTCTGCGTCCTCACCCTGTCTCGTAGACCCGTGCACGCCTCCCGCTGTCCTCTCCTCGTCTTCGTCAGAGGGGCTCCCGCCGAAGATTTACATTCAGGATGTGAGGGGGGACGTGCTGCCCAGCGCCGGTCCCGGGAGGGAGGGCTGGGCCGGGTCAAGTCTCGGACCGGGCTCTGCCCCGGAACAGTCGCTGTCCACGACGTCTTCAGAGCGAGAGGAGGAGGCGGTCCACCGTCTTCATGTCCGTCCGTCCAGCGGCGAGCAGCCGCCGTGGAGCGCCGCGGGGACGGGGGGTGTGAGCCCAGGTAACGCACCTGCCTGCCGCTTTGAGACCTTTCACTGCGTATCAGTCCGCCGCTGAAAACAGTCCCGGCGGGATCGACTGCTGCGTTCTCCCTCATCACGGCACGATGGTTCTGCTTGCGTCTCGGCTTTGATGATGACACGGGAGTTGATCCACGTGAAATCGATCGTCATGATGTCTCGCCGCTGTTGGAATGCGTTTCCTGATCAAAGTGATTGGCTCTGTTCAGTAGGTCAGGGCCAACGCCAGCCGAAGATCCGGGAGGCCCTCCAGCGGGCCCAAAGGGCTGGGATACGTCTCGATGGCGCCGGGACGTGGCGCCGCTCCGCCGACCAGGACTCGGCGGCTCCTGTGGCGCCGTGGCGTCTCTCCACAGGTCAGAGCTACGGTCTGGACCGGCACCGGCGGTCACTGATGGCTGGAAGGCACGCCGACTCTGAGGAGGTGTTGGAACCTGACCTTTACTTCACTCAGCAGGTGATCTCCACGACGGCCGTGAGGAGGCCGAGTCTAGCGAGGGCTCCGCCCTCTCAGCGCCGCTGCGTCAGCGCCCGGCGGTCGCCGGGCGGGTGAGCAGCCTGTTGAGAAACAGGATGTGCCGCAGCCTGGGGGCTGACCTGGACCACCTCCTCCAGGAGGAGGCGAGGGGAGAAGGAGCTGGAGGAAGTGAGGCGGCCCGTCTGGCCCGCCTCCAGCTGATTTCTTCCACACTCAGTCTTCCCTACAAGCGGTCGTCCTCCTCTCTGTCATCCTGCTCCACGCCGCCTCGCTGCCACAGCCTCGCCGACCTGATGGAAGGCATCGGGGGAAAGTGGGGGCAGGGGAGCCTCCCCGCTGCCTCCTCATTGTCTCCTCATCACGAAGGCCCCGGCAGACCGGTGACACGCTTTATATCCGCCTCCCGTTCTAATCGCATCAATGCAGCGGCTGCTTCCTGCAGCGGGGCTGGCAGCCCTGTAGGGGGCGATGCATTTGTGGGACTTGTGTAAGAGTCTAGATCGTGGCGTCCGGAATCCCTTTGACCCTCCTGGAAGTATAAAGTATCTTCCACTCTATTTGTTTAATTGCTTTGATTTGTTCTGGGATCTGATATTTCATTTCTATGAACTCTTCACAGATTGTTGCGTTCCCATTTTGTAAAAATACAAATGTACTGTGGTTTTGACAGACTGGTAGATATTGTTGACTGTTCTAGAACGGCAGTTTGTGAGCAGCGAGGGCACCGAAAAACGAATGTTTGCGGGGAAGATCCAACACTCGACTAGAAGAAACTCACTTTTAACGTGTTTCTACACTATTATGGTGTTCCGGCGAAACTTGCCAAAATGTTTTTATTGTGTGCTAAAAACGTCACCTCACGGTTACCATGGTAGCGTGCATGAACGTACTCCTGCTTCCGGGTTTAGAGCGTTGCGGACAGAGCTGCTTGGTACAGAAATGTGCTCGTTGGACCAGAGACGCAGATATTTCATAAAGTGCCTGAGAACGGCGCTAACGTGGGACCTTCAAAGTGTTAACTAGCGCGAAAAAGATTCAATCTGCTAATCCACAGAGGAGTTCTTCATTTTGTCGTTTGTTCTTGCCACCAGTCGCTGGTCCCTCTGGAGCCCAGGGAACACAGCTGGCTGGTGAAGGGGGCTGCGGGGGCCTGGCCCGACATCTACTCCCTGTTCAGAGAGGACTCGTCCCTGCTCAACCGACGGGACTTCGTCTCCGGCTTCACCGTGCTGCACTGGATTGCCAAACACGGCGACCACAGAGTCCTCAACACCTTATGGTACGTGGCTAGCCGTTAGCGCCGTCTGAGCGTACAGCGCATCGTTGGCTGCAGCTGGCGACAGATAGGTGGTGTGTTTTTGATGGCTCCGGTTTTCGGGGCGTTAATCTGGGGCCAGTTTGGGCCTGCCAGCATCCCCAGGGCGATGCTGTCTGAGCTAAACCTCCAGAGACTTTGTGACCTCCTGATAAACAGGAAGTAAATATTTCTCTCGTGTCATTAAACAGAGAATTGAGGAGTTTAAAGGCTGCCAGCTAAATTTTCCCCAAATTCTGATTTTTTTTATTGTGTGCATGGCGGTTGCCTAAGTTCCCACAATGCTGTGCAAGGTGTTGCTTCGTGTTGAACATTGACCAGGTCACACTTTTTTGGTGGTACAGAAAAAGGTCGTTACAGTCACGCATCGCTTCGTTTTATACGGTCAAGTCGGGGCATTCTATTGTTTTCGACACGTCGCGTTGGATTTTCGACTTTAGCATAGAGGCTAGGAGATTCATTTTGGAACATGACGATTGAGCCCAGTCGTTAGCGGCTAACCCCTCAGCTAAGATGAGTTGCTTCATTCTTTCTCATTCTAATTGTGAACTGAATATTTTTTTACGAATTCCAGACAAAGCAAACTTCAGCCGGAGGATATTTAGTGAAAGTCCTCGCTTCCGAGGCCGATGGTTGCTCAATGTGACCAGCGTTGACGCACTCTCTCTGGTCTTGCACTCAGGTATGGCGTTGACAAGGCCGGTTTGACCCTTGACGTTAATGCTAAGTCGACAGCCGGCCACACGCCTCTCCACATTGCCGCCATCCATGGCAACAAGAACATAATGCGGTTGCTGGTTAGCAAGTTCAATGCAGACGTGAGGCTGAGGGACATGGCAGGAAAGCGGCCCTGGCAGTACCTGAGCCGCGCGGCGCCGTTGGACGTCTTTCAGCTGCTGGGAGCTCCGTCACGGGCAGCTGGGCGAGCAGACGGTGGCCGGAAACCAGAGCAGCCTCAGCGCCGCCATCGCCGCCATCACTTCTCCACAGCTTCCTCGGGACAGAGGCCGGTGACCATTGCAGGCACAAAAAAGGTTAAAAGGTCATCTTCTATTGCTGCGTTCCTCAAACACAAATCGCTGCGCCGGTTTCATGGACATCAGTCCGACTCTTCAGTATAAGAGCCTGGGGCATGCTGGGACATTGGGTTCAACCTCAGGAGGAGGGATGGTTCCGTACTGGAGGGTTCATCACCAGAAAGCCAAGAGCTGGAAACATAAAGGTCTGCAAACCGGCAGGAAAGTCTTTGATTACTCCTCTGAAGACAATGATCGAATGAATTCAATCATTATTTAGCTTTTCAAATCAACGCAACCTCTCACTCTGAGCCCCAAAGACCACTTTGAGTGGAACCAGCAGCCTCGTAGTCTCAGCCCAACTTCTTAATCTCCCAACACTGCCTGGCTGATAGGCTTTCAAAGAGCTTTCATATGAGCCTTCAAAGAGTTTTCCAGTACAGCATAGCCACAAAACACCGGCCTGGAAATGCTCTTGTTGAACGGGAAATATTATTTCCAGTTCCTACCACATTCTGCTGGAGTCCAAAGGGTTCCACAAAGGAGACACAGAGCTGCTACGTTCCAGTAGCATGATGCTAATCACTGCCAGCTAGCCGTTCCAGTAGCATGATGCTCATCACTCTGCCAGCTAGCCGTTCCAGTAGCATGATGCTCATCACTGCCAGCTAGCCGTTCCAGTAGCATGATGCTAATCACTGCCAGCTAGCCGTTCCAGTAACATGATGCTAATCACTGCCAGCTAGCCGTTCCAGTAGCATGATGCTCATCACTCTGCCAGCTAGCCGTTCCAGTAGCATGATGCTCATCACTGCCAGCTAGCCGTTCCAGTAGCATGATGCTAATCACTGCCAGCTAGCCGTTCCGGTAGCATGATGCTAGTCACTGCCAGCTAGCCGTTCCAGTAGCATGATGCTCATCACTGCCAGCTAGCCGTTCCAGTAGCATGATGCTCATCACTGCCAGCTAGCCGTTCCAGTAGCATGATGCTAATCACTGCCAGCTAGCCGTTCCAGTAGCATGATGCTAATCACTGCCAGCTAGCCGTTCCAGTAGCATGATGCTAATCACTGCCAGCTAGCCGTTCCAGTAGCATGATGCTAATCACTGCCAGCTAGCCGTTCCAGTAGCATGATGCTAATCATTGCCAGCTAGCTGTTCCAGTAGCCGTAGTCTCCCAGCTGCCAGCATCAAACAACGTCACAAACAGGAGATTTTCTCACGATTGGAAGCAGTGTGTCACAATCCAATATGGTGGCCATGAATGCCTGCAGCACCAGTAGCAGCATCGCCATGAGGAGGGAGCATGTGGAGCAGGACTAACCGGATTGGAGGCGGCCTGCAGGTCACCGCTCTGTTTGAGCATGTTTCATCGCCGGGACGCTGGTTGCTGTTTATTATTATAACATCTTGTGTCAGACCTAAAAGTATCCAAAGAAAAGTCAGAGACTCAGCCTTATAGACCTGAACCTTTGGTCCCCTGCAGCCAAACATACTAAGAGGACGCGTCCAGTCTGCGATTACATCGCAGATGATTAGTTCTGGGATGAACTTGAAGCCAGAGCACATAGCAGAGTGGATCGTTTTACCGCAGGATTGTCTGATATCACTGTTCTGAAAGGTGGATCAGTCTGAAGCTGACGGTACTGGATACTGTTATTACACATTTGTTATTAATGTTGTTCACATGCTTCATCGTTTCCAAGTCATCCCATTTTAGATTGCCGGTCTTCCTTCGGGGCAGCCTGTAGTTTACTTGAGAAGGGGTCTGAATGTATTCAGCGCCACGTTCCACTGGTCGCTTGAGTTGGTGGGTGATTTATGAACAATAAAATGTTTCGGTTTGGCTGCACTGTGGACAGAGACTGTTTTTTTTTAAAAACGTGCTAGAGACCGTTTCCAGTCCACAGACAGCAGTGAGTTAGTTCGTTTCCCAAGCTGTCAAACTATTGTTTTTGTCTTGTCTATTGTCTTGTTTTTAGATTTCATGGACTTCCTCCCAACTTGAGCAGAATTTTCTAATCTGAAATGATCTGGTAGCTTCTGAGACCCGTAGCTTGTGCTGGTGTTGCTTTCATTTCTGTTATTGTCACCATTTCCCGTGTCTTTTTCAGTACGGTTCATTTGGGTTTGCCACATTTACCTTTGTTCTGCTAGCTAGTGTATGTTGCATTTAAATGCTGCTTGGACATCTGAGCTTTTAAAATATTAAGCATTTTAAAAGTAAAACAATATCTACCCGTTGTTTTTTCTTTGGAATCCTGTTTTCATGCCAAACATTCAGTAGCTGCCTTCTAAATGTCACGTCCTGCAGGTGAGCAGTATCTGGAGGGCACTGATTTCACTGATTTCACTGTACCGCATGGACATGATGTCGTCTCTGATGGATTGTCTTCCCGGCTGCTGTGAAGGAAAGGCGACAATTGAAGAACTGATGGAGGAAAAATCTGTCAAAGAGGAGACTTATGTCAGGCGCTCGTGTTGTAGGTTCATTCACAGCATCTTAATAAAGTTTTGCCAAATTTCAACGGAGATGCACGTTATTCGTCCGACTTTAATAAATACCCCTCATTATACTATCATTTTTGACACCACAGCTGGAGAAATGTTATACAGAAACACACACACCTCAATCGTGTACAACACAGGCTATTTTGCGGAGCCTTTAAAAATCAAACCTGCATCAGCAATTAAAACTTATCACTATATGTGGTACTGTCAAACTTGCAAATAAAAGGGAATTTAAAATAATTTGACCAAGAAGTTATAAGTCCATCAAGAATAGGAATGTTTTAACAAGATTGTACATTCAAGAACGAAATTTCGGTTTAATATAGGCAAGACAGCAACAAGTCTCTTCGTGTACTTCCACTCCAATCCACACAGCTGCGCCACAATATTTACGTACATTGCAGAGGAGCAAGACTTTTTTTTTCATTTTTAGTATATTTGTCATTTTATTTCTTTTTTTTGTCTGCATTTGTGCTCAAGAGTGACAACGTACATGACGTTAGTCGCTGCTAGAGTTTTATGCAATTTTATTTTTATTGGCAGACCAGCCTATTATATGTTATTAAGCAAGCAAGATGGTGGCGTGCGTGCGTGCGTGCAGCGGCTCCATGCTCTCCAGTCTGGTGCTTAGTTTATTACTTTATACTGATTTCACACATCGGCCTGAAGCTCAATATTCCCGTAAACCCGGAGTATCAGCGCTCACACGGAATCCCACAGGATCTCCGTGGATGGTGAGCCTGCCCAGCGAGCGACGGAGACGGCGGAGGAACAGGAAGCCGAAGCGAGGATGCCGGTTGGGCCTAGCGGTTACTTCCGGTGGATTTACGGTGTGAAGCCCACCGTGCAAAGTTTTATTTTTTCCATATCTCGGGGACGGAAGGTCGCAGAGAGACGCGGTTTGGACCAGCGTAGCCGGATTCTGTCAGTCAGATGACAACAAGGCCCAGCAAGGAATTACAATGATAGCTAACATTCGTAAATCTAGTTCTGACACTGCGTTGGGCTGCTTGTGCCGTTTTCAGCTCAGCACCATAACTTAAGATTCAAGATTCAAGATACTTTATTGTCATTATGTGAACATAATAAAATCGTGAGAAGGCCCACGGCTTAAGGCACACATCATAACATAGTCAAATCAAAAACTAAATTCTCTCTCTTAAGAAACAATATATATACACAGAGAGAGTGAGAATCACAGGCAGTAGTGCAAAATAGCAGCAGCAGCAACAGGACCGGCATAAAGCGTCCCAGATCGCTACAAGGGAACGACTGCTTTCACAGCTCGGGGGAAGAAGCTGTTCCTGAGCCTCGTAGTGCTGCTTCTTATTGTCCTGAACCGCCTCCCTGATGGGGGCGGGACAAACAGTCTGTGGCCCGGGTGGGTGGGGTCTGTGGGCGGGACAAACAGTCTGTGGCCCGGGTGGGTGGGGTCTGGGGGCGGGACAAACAGTCTGTGGCCCGGGTGGGTGGGGTCTGTGGGCGGGACAAACAGTCTGTGGCCCGGGTGGGTGGGGTCTGGGGGCGGGACAAACAGTCTGTGGCCCGGGTGGGTGGGGTCTGTGGGCGGGACAAACAGTCTGTGGCCCGGGTGGGTGGGGTCTGTGGCGATGCGTCTGGCCCTCCTCTGGACTCTGGAGGTGTAAACAGAGTCCAAATCAGGCAGACGGTGACCCACAATCCCCTGAGCTGTCCTCACCACCCGGGATAGGTCCTTCCTGTCCTGCGCCGTGCAGCTGCCGTACCACACGGTCGCACTGAGACACAGGATGCTCTCTATCGTGGCCCGGTAGAAGTTCTCACGCAGCACAGGGGAGAGTCCAGCCCGCTTCAGCTTCCTGAGGAAGAAGAGCCGTTGCTGGGCCTTCTTCACCAGGTGTCTGGTGTTGAGTGTCCAGGAGAGGTCAGAGGAGATGTGGATGCCCAGGAATTTAATGTTCTCCACACGCTCCACTGCTTCCCCTCGTATGCACAGGGGGGCGTGTTCAGTCTTCCTGGACCTCCTGTAGTCCACTATGACCTCCTTGGTCTTGCTGGTGTTCAGAACAAGGCTGTTCCTCGAGCACCACAGCATCAGGTTCTGGACCTCCTCTCTGTAGTGGGTCTCATCGTTGTTGGAGATGTGACCCACCACGGTGGTGTCGTCAGCAAACTTCACAACCACAACTTAACTGCTGCAATCAAGCGGCGATGAACAATTGTGTGACTGCTGGTGTTGTTGTTGCTGTTGGCACCGTTTGCTCTCATTCTCCACTCTTCCAGACCTGGGTCTATATTTAGGGAACAGGACGGCGGTAATAGGAGGATAAATGGACTCAGTGAAGCCGAATTTCATTGGGCAGGAAATCACTGTAGAAAAGCTAAACTGCAGAGGCTGTGGTCAGTTTCAAACTACAACACAGGAAATGATGCATCATGGTTCACAGTGAAGCAACGTGCACGTTCAATCTGTAGCGGTGACAGCACCTTCATGTGTCGGTGCCTCTTCCTCAGGGGATGCCTTCTCTTTTCCTAGCGGTATGATAGTCAGATGACCTCATCTCATTACACACTATCTCTTATTACACACACGTATTATTTAGCTCCACATAATGTGTGTGTTGCTTCCATGTTCAGAAGCTGATTACAGGTGGTCAGTGTCCTGGAGCATTCACAGCTGTGTCAACAGCTACGGCGTGAGGTTTGTGCTTTATTCATGGGAATGTTGCTCCATTATCAGCTGTGGAAGAAGAAGAACATACAAGTACAGACACATCACAAACCAGCAGCATCAGGACTGGATACACAAATGTGTATTAGCAGCATTAAAACTAGCGTAAAGTTATCGGTAGTAAAATGTTCAAGAGTCCGTGACAGAATTATTGAGTGTTCATGAGTCTTACAGTCGAGGGGAAGAAGCTGTTCTTGTGGAGGGAGGTTCTGGTCTGGATGGAGACATAATAGATCCAATATTCAGCCGAAATGAAACTTTAGCTTAATCCAAATATACAACTGGTCCTCAGTTATTCCTCGATTCGTGTGCCAAGGCGAGACTTCAGTCCCTCCAAGCCAGGATTCAGTCCGGAGATCTGCCGATACAGTTCTACCTGCTGGCGCAAGATAGTATCCGGTTTTTGCCGGTCCTCCCCGGATCGATCCCTGAGCTCTTTGCCCAGATCCTCAATTCGGGCCATCACATGGTCCCCAAAAGCACCGAAGAGCACTTTTAGATCCATGGTCAATTTATCCAGAACTTTGAAAGCCGCCGTCTTGGAGACTTTCCGGTACACAAGGGCAACTCCCGTCCCAATTAGCAGATGCCCCGCCCCCACCAATAAGCCAAACAGCCAAATATCTTCAGTGTCCTCTACAGATAGGACCGTGAGACAGACCACTCTCCATTTCTCCAGGGAGAGTGGAACAAAGAAAGAAAGAAGAAGAATAAAGAATTTTAGCAAAAACAATATAACTTTTTTTCTGAGTGTGCAATTTCTACACAAAATACATTTTTGGAATGGTCTCGACGAGGGCTACGCGTCTGTGGGGGCACACAGACACACAAACACGAGTTGACTCGCTGCGCTCGTCAACTCGTGTTTGTGTGTGTGTGTGCTGTTGTGTGTCGTTTGTGTGGGCGTGGGTGTGTTGGTCGCCCGATGGTTGACTCGCTGCGCTCGTCAACTCGTGTTTGTGTATGTCTGTGTGTGTGCGTGTGTGTTGTTTCGTGTCGGGGTGTGTGTGTGTGCTGTTGAGTGTCGGTGTGTGTGTGCGTGAGTGTGTTGGTCGTCCTCATGGCAACGTTGGATGCCGAGGGTTGACGAGCTGCGCTCGTCAACTTGTCGTTTTCTGCGTTGCAAAAGCAATAGCCCCTTACGCCTAGGATAGGCGCTCGGGCCTAATAAAAATACTCTCTCCTTGCACACAAACACACATCCACACACTCAAACAACACACATACAAACATGTACACGTGGCTTTCTGTCAAAATAGTCATAAAAAACTAAAATTGCAGTTATCACATGAGAAAATATACCGTATTTTTTGGATTATACGTCGCTCCGGATTGTAGGTCGCACCAGCCAAAAAATGCATAATTAAGAAGAAAAAACCATATATAGGTCGCACTGGAGGATAAGTCGCATTTTTGGGGAAAATTTATTTGATAAAATCCAACACCAAACAACATATAGCACAAAGAACATGCTAACAAGTTTACCAAAATATCAGGTTTTACTCCGAATCACGAAATCCAAGGAAATCTTCATCCTCGGTGTCACTTTTGAACAACTCCCCCAACTCGGCAGGTAGACAAGACGCCGCTTCCTCTTCTACGTCGCTTACATCAGACTCGTCGTCAGTTGCAGTTCCAATTATTCCAGCCTTTCTGAATCCCGACAGGATGGTTGCGGTTGTCACTGAAGCCCATGCTTTGTCGATCCATTCAATGACTTCCAGGAAAGTTGCATGGCGCATTCTCCCGGTTGCCGTGAAGCTGTGCTCTCCATCCGTCATCCACTGCTCCCACAGGTTACGCAAAACTGACTTACAGCTCCTATTCACGGAGATATCAAGTGGCTGGAGTATTTTGGTTAAGCCTCCAGGGATGATGGCAGGTATGGAGTTGAAAAATTTTAATTAATTTTTTAACTGTGGTGTGATGTGCGCTCTCATGCTATCCATCACAAGCAGAGCTTTGCGTGCTCTAAAGAAGCCATCCGGTCGCTTATTGTAGCACTTTGTAAGCCACAAGTTCATCATTTCTTGATCAATCCACCCTTTCTCGTTCACGGCGACTTCAACTGAGGAGGATTGGATTTTTGGCATGGTTTTTCATTTGAAAATGACCATCGGTGGCAGTTTTGTTCCGTCTCCACAACATGCCAGCACCACTGTGAAGTGTGATCTCTCATGACCAGTTGTAACGATATTCACACTTTTTTGCCCTTTCTCTGCAACACTTCGGCCCATGGGGATGTCAAAAGTGAGGGGGACCTCGTCCATGTTAATAATATGATCCGGTGTCACGTTGTGATCACTTACATGCTTTTCAATGAACGCGCGGAAACTGTCAACCTTGGCTTGGAAGTCCGCTGGCAGTTTTTGGGACAGTGTCGTCCTAGCTCTGATAGAGAGGCGTTTGCGCTGCATGAAGCGGTAACACCAAGAAGGTCCTCCCGCAAAGCCGTTTATATTCACCGCCCTGGCAACCACTTGGGCGTGGAGACGCAACTGCACCGTTGACAAACCTCTCCCAGAAGCACGTTGTTCAAGCACCCATGCGTGAACTCGTTCCTCCAACTGCGGCCACCTAGCTTGTCGCCCGCGATTAGCTTTCTTTGTTTTCTTCATTTCAGTAAGCGTAACCTCCGCTTTTCGCCAGTCCCTTACAAGTTTTTCGCTCACTCCAAACTTTCTTTCTGCTGCTCGATTGCCGTTTTCGGCTCCATATTTCACTATCTGAAGCTTGTAAGCCGCGGAATATGACTTTCTTTTCGGCGACATTTCCATTCAGCCCTTCTAATTTGTGTTTTTAGATAACAGGTGTGACAGATAACTCTGAACCTCCAGAAACCGCGACAGATTCTGACGGGTCACAGAGTTCCCTGTAACACCTGTTATAGAAATGTGTAGGCTACTGTCTCTGCGCTCACAGATTTTGTAAAAAAAAGCATATATAAGTCGCTCCGATTTATAAGTCGCACCCCCGACCAAACTATGAAAAAAACTGCGACTTATAATCCGGAAAATACGGTACATAAGATACATAGCAACACAAAGTTAAAAGCAGTTGCAAACCTTTTGAAAATGTAACAATAGGGCATTTTTAAACATATAAGATCTTATAGAGCGGATGGAGGATGGAAGACTGTTCCAATCAGCTGGAGCTTTGAATTGGAATGCAAATTTCCCGATTTCCTTTTTTTGGGATAAATATGTTATTTAATAGTTTCTCTAAGCCAGCGTAGGATAGTTCACATTCACTATTGTAGGTAACTCCATCAGATCCACAAAAAGGCTCATGGCCTTCTGGACATCCAAACTGCAGACATACATTTGGATAAATATGTTATTCGTCCATGTGATTACAACATTATTCTGGAAGTCATGTTACAAATATTAGAATTTTCATCCTCATCCTTCATGCTCTTGTTGAAGTGGTTTCAGCTCACACATCCAGTATCCTGCATTCAGTGATACTTACGGGACAGGGAGACCATAATGAGGACCAAGAGCAGAGTGAATTTAACAGACATTGTGTTCAGCTGCAACGACGGAAGCTTAAAATCAGCAGATATTCTTCATAACGTGGGAAATTTCTCTCTCAGTTGTTTACTAGCTTCCAAAGACAAAAATGCTAACAAATAATTCCATACCATTTTCTTCCGCTTATCCGGGGCCGGGTCGCGGGGGCAGCAGCCTAAGCAGGGAAGCCCAGACTTCCCTCTCCCCGGCCACTTCTTCCAGCTCTTCCGGGGGGATCCCGAGGAGTTCCCAGGCCAGCCGAGAGACATAGTCTCTCCAGCGTGTCCTGGGTCTTCCCCGCGGTCTCCTCCCGGTGGGACGTGTCCTGAACACCTCACCAGGGAGGCGTTCAGGAGGCATCCTGAATAGATACACCTCATCTGGCTCCTCTCAACGCGGAGGAGCAGCGGCTCTACTCCGAGCTCCTCCCGGATGACTGAGCTTCTCACCCTATCTGTAAGGGAGAGCCCAGCCACCCTACAGAGGAAGCTCATTTCAGCCGCTTGTACCCCGGATCTCGTTCTTTGGTCACTCCCCAAAGCTCGTTACCACAGGTGAGGGTAGGAACGGAGATCGACCGGTAAATCGAGAGCTTCGCCTTTGGGCTCAGCTCTCTCTTCACCATGACGGATCTGTGCAGGGTCCGCATCACTGCAGACGCTGCACCGATCCGTCTGTCAATCTCTCGCTCCCGCTGAATCTGAGGTTTGACTATCCGGCGGACCCTCCTCTCCAGTACCCCTGAATAGACCTTACCGGGGAGGCTGAGGAGTGTGATCCCTCTATAGTTGGAACACACCCCCGGAGGGACCAGCACCCCGGTCTGCCAATCCAAAGGCACTGCCCCCGACGTCCATGCGATATTGCAGAGTCGTGTCAACCCTAACCCTAACCCTACAACACCCAGAGCCTTAAGGAACTCTGGGCGGATCTCATCCACCCCTGGGGCCTTGCCACCGAGGAGCTTTTTAACTACCTCAGCAACCTCGGCCCCAGAGATAGAGGAGCTCATCCCCGAGTCCCCAGGCCCTGCTTCCTCACTGGAAGGCATGTCGCTCCCCAGAAGGAGCACTCTCCAGTACCCCCTCCAAGGACTCCAAAAAGGGTGGATACTCTGAACTGCTGTTTGGACCATAGGCACAAACAACAGTCAGGTTTTGTCCCCCCACCCGAAGGCGGAGGGAAGCTCCCCTCTCGTTTATTGGAGTAAACTCCAACATACAGGCACTGAGCCGGGGGGCAATAAGTATTGCCACCCCTGCCCGGCGCCTCTCACCAGTGGCAACTCCAGAGTGGAAGAGAGTCCAACCCCTCTCAAGAAGAGTGGTTCCGGAGTCCTTGCTGTGTGTCGAGGTGAGGCCAACTATATCCAGTCGGAACTTCTCAACCTCGCACACCAGCTCAGGCTCCTTCCCCGCCAGAGAGGTGACGTTCCACGTCCCTAGAGCTAGTTTCTGGAGCCGAGGGTCGGACCGCCAAGGTCCCCGCCTTCGGCTGCCGCCCAGCTCACATTGCACCCGACCCCTCTGGTCCCTCATATGGGTGGTGAGCCCACGGGAAGAAGGTCCCACGTTGCTTCTTTGGGTTCAGCCCGACCGGGCTCCATGGGTGAAGACCTGGCCACCAGGCGCTCGCCATCGTGCCCCACCCTCAGGCCTGGCTCCAGGAGGGGGCCCCAGTGACCCGCGTCCGGGCGAGGGAAGCCCAGGACCAATTATTGAACTCATCATTGGGGTTTTTCGAGCCACCCATTGCCTGGTCCCTCCCCTAGGACCTGTTTGCCATGGGTGACCCTACCAGGGGCATATAGCCCCCGACAACTGAGCTCCTAGGATCATTGGGACACGCAAACCCCTCCACCACGATAAGGTGGCAGCTCAGGGAGGGAAACAAATAATTTACATCAGAAAAAAATAAATAATTTGAACAAGTAGAGATCTTGAGCAGAACCCAAGTCGGCCATCTGCCTTGACTGTGTGGGCAGAGAGAAAAAACGATGTCAAGCAAGAAATCATGTGATGTGAACGGCATCAGAGGGCCTGTAAAACGTAAGGATGAGGAGAATCAGCTGGATGTGGGATGCAAAAAGTGTAACCAATAAATGATGATTCAACATGACGCCCTCAAGCTCATTTCAAAGATCTGTGATACACAAAATAAAAACTGGGATCAAAAACACGTTTTACACAGTCGAGCTCTCTGCCTCTCCTCCAGGAATATTCCTGCATGACTTATTTAAATCGGTTGCCAACAGATTGAAGACATTCCTTTAGAAAAAGAGGAGTCAGAAAGCTTCCCATACCAAAGGTTTATTACATCTCTTTGAATGGCTGGTTAACTGGTTTCAATATGTTAGGGTCTTAACATTTAGTGGGAGAAAGAACATACTCTCCACTGCAACCCCGTCTTCAGGCCAGCTTGTGATTGGTCTGTTTGTGTTTGAGGCGGATCTTCAGGGCTAGGAGGTCAATGTAGAGGATCTGATTGAGCACGGCGGAGGCGCAGAGCAGCCCCCCGTGCAGCGCACCAGCCATGCCATTACAGAACACATCCTGACCTGCACACACACGCACACACACACACACACACACACCATCAGCGGCTGGACAGGCCGGATCACATGCGACTATCTGTTGGCCACGTCACCTGTCAGGTAGAGTCCTTCGACGGCTGTTTGCGATCTTGTCCGAGCAATCGTTTCTGGAGTAAACCGCTCCAGGTCGTGTTCAGCACCGTACATCTCACCTCTTGGAGCCCCCAAATAGTGGCGGTTGGTTAGAGGGGTGGCAGCATCCACCATCAGCACCTGGACACACACAAACACACACACACACACACACACACACACAATCACACACATAAAGAAACTTTAGATTGTATTTCATTGTCTTTTGCAGTAAGTGAAATAGTTTTCCAGCCAATAAAGAAAGAAATGAGATCCCACAGACTACGGTGGCCTTGAAGGGCAAAACACAACAACTAATTGTAGAGCACACAATGAAAAGAAATCACGCAAATAAGAAAAAAAATAATTCAGAATCAAAATAATTCCTGATAATTTCTTTGGTGGCAGCCATAATTAAATATAAATTTCCACTTTTTCCAGCTGTCAGAAAAACAATCCAATTAGCATCCACACCCTGGCTACGGCAGGTACCGCGCTTTTCCGATAGAACCTTTTGTTTGCGAGATTTTCGTTTTATTGTGCGTGTTTTTTCTTTTTTCTTGTTTGCTGAGTTGTGTGCTCTACGATTTGTTGTTGTGTTTTGCCATTCAGGGCCACCGTACAAGCTGGTCCAAATCCTGAACTAAAAAATATAGTTAATTCCATTATTAATTCTGATTTTACTGTCACAAAGAGAAAAACAGTGACATATTAGCAACATGTTAAAGGGACAGTTCTGCCAAAATGAAGCCACTTCCTCTTTTCTCACATTGGTTCATTGAGCTAAACTTTCGCCCAATCCTCCAGCTTCTGAATGGGCCTTTGGTCATAACTTCAGCAGCTTGAGACCAAAGTGAAAGTGCCGATGGTTGTCTCTCTGGTCGTTTTGGCTTCAGTGCGGATGACCCCCCCCCCGCCAACAAAAAGTAAATATCCCAACTTTTTATTTTCGGAACATTTACAACGTAAACCTTGTCTCAGAAACTAAACTAGCTCAAGTTTGAAATGATTAAATGTAGCTTCCTCTGCTGCTCTCCGGATTCATAGAGTCATGTTATTTTACCGATACAAATACAAATAAGTTTTCATTCATAACTTCATGTCTTTGTTTACAGTTATTGGTGGAATGTTCTTTAATAATGAGTAATGCAATCTGTTCATTAGTACACACACATTCTCTCAAACCTTATCGCGTAGTTGAGGGAAGATCTTTAGCGCCCAGTCCACCAGCTCTTGGGCCATGGAGTTTTTCAGATCCAGGTAGTCCTGTCCCCTTTTCCCCAGCTTCGTCCCCTCCCATTCCTCAAACCAATCATAGCGAGCCATGGTTAACAACGTCATGCAGGACTTGCCTGCAAAGAGACGTGAAAGGAAGTCGTAGAAATAATTTAGTCAATTGAACCACATACATCCTTGAACAAGGAGACGTGATGAGAGAGATGGCACAGATGAACGGGAACTTGGTGGCATGTCCGTTACCTGGATGTCTGATGTTGCACGTAGGATCTTTTGCAGATGGGAAGGTGATGAACATCATGGGAATGTTCCCCAGTACCTCATCTCGACTCAGAGAAGAGTATTGCTGCATACTTTCCACAAACAGACACACATGCATTATTCCTCAGACAATTAGCTGCTAAAGCTACTGAACATGGCTGTGTTCAAGTTCTATATGTTGCCCTCTCGAAATGACCACAGGGTTCAGTCCCTTTCAAACGTTTAGTCCAAAGAGCCCAGGTAAGAAAAAGTTAGAAGATAGTTCCGACACAAGCCACAGGCCCCACACCTCCCCTCGTGACAGCATGAAGGCCTACTTTTAAAGTGGTAGCATGATCTCAGGGCGGGACCATGACAAAGTACTTCCTTTCTGTATTTTTCATAATAAAATATAGCAGTGAAAAATGTGCCTGCAACATATAAAGTATGCTCTTAACTGTATAAAAGCCTGTAGTTGGGGGGGGGGGGGGGTAATTATGAACAAACATTTCAAAACGGATCACAATTTTAATTTCGCTGTAAATTTACGCGAAAATTTGCCAGTGGAAGTGAGGAAGACAATGATACAAAAGACGAAGGACGATATATAGGGAATATGTAGAGAGAATTCTTACAGTGAATCCAGATCATTGTCTTTATACATCCAGAAGTTGGTGGAAGGAATACCCAATTCTTCTTTTGATCCATCCAGACCAACAAAGACTAAGAAGGAAGCCATCCCATGACGCACCATGCCCAGCAGCGACCGGATTTCTGTGCAAACAACCACATTGCAGGACACATCCAACAGCGAAGGATGAGCCGTCAACCATCTGCAGTCACATCGTCCACAGATTCCATTCTGTTACCCGGTTTGTCCTGGATGTGCTGAGGCAGAAACTTCTGGAAGGTGTTAAAGATCCCAGCATTGGAAATGACAACTGGGGCAAAGACCTCAATCTCTTCTTGCCCTTTTAGCACCGACACACCTAAAACACACAAACACATGAAAAAGCTGTACAACATTGGCTGAAATGCACCGGTGGATCCCACCCCCGCTGGCGCAGCGCAGGAAAGGACCCCGCTCACGCTATCGGTGGACAGTTAGCCAATAAAGAGAGATGGCAGCAGAGAGATGTTGTCCATATTGCATGTTGATTTATTTCATGTTGAATGAAGATGCCGTTATTTTGTCTTTGTCCTGGGGAAAATATCATTTTACCGGGGTTGTAACATTTTGTGACGTGTTAGCCATGTAGCCAAGCTGGGACGTTATCGTGTTAGCGGTCATGATAAACCGTCACGTATCAGAGACGGCTAATTGTTATTTTATTATTTTATTTTGTGCTGATGCTGCTGAGTTATACATCACACCTATCTTTCCACGAAAGCTCGCCGTGGAGCATCTTATTTGTGACACTCTTGTGACACTCTTGCGTTTAAAAGGCAATTGTGATACTCCTCGGGTTTGGTAAAAGTACTAGCACTATGCTATAAACATTTGTCAATGCATACTCGCCAGAAACAGACAGCGAGACGCATTCTGCTCCAAGCAGATACATTGTCCGCCAGCGTGGTCGAGGATTTAGGATTCTTGAGTTAATGCTAGTTGGTACCATTCTAGGGCAGCCACAAAACAAGTTCCATTAAAACTCCATCAGTGATGATCGTGGGTGTAGCACGCTCCTTTATCCTGAGCTGAAATTAGGAACCGTAAAAAGCTTAAAAAGATGGATGCTCTGACATTTTGGTGCAGTTTCTCCACTACCTTCTCTTGCCAGCTTTTACAAATTAAAAGACAAGCATCCCGTGTTGGTAACCGAGCAAAACAAATTGTTCCGTTCAGGATATGATTCAAATACTTCAAAGCAACAGCCTACTTTTTTCCACTGCATGGACAGATAATCGCACTAGTAATAAAATGTCTTCTCCTGATTTCATTACCATGATCATAATCTGTGTACCCCCTTCCCTTCTCACCATAGGCCTTCCCCTGCTGGTTGAGGAGGATGCGTTGGACGGGCGCCCTGACCAGCACAGCGCCACCCGCCTGCTGGATGACAGGGATGATGTGAAATGCAAACTCGCTGGCTCCACCGCGTGGGTAGTATGCGCCGCGCTTGTAGTGGTGAAGAAGGAGTGCATTGATGAGAAAGCTGGACTCTTTAGGAGGCACACCTGCGATCACATGACACAGAGCATTGTACAGGACTTGAAGAGCGTCTTTGATCTATTATGCAGACAAGTGTGCATTTCAATTACCATAAAACAGGTAGGCAGACAGTGCCTGCAGGTCCTTGTTCTGTGTGAGGCGGGACATCATTTCTGAATGGCTGGTTGTTGCGAGACTGAATACCGAAGAGATTCGATCTAATAGGCCAGTCCGAATCAGGAAGTTAACCAGCCAATATGGCATCCATTTCAAGCAGGCTATAATTGGCATTTTCCGTGCGGCTTGCTGCAAGAGGACAAAATACATGATTTTTTTTTATTAATGACAATCAAAAATAAAGAACAAATGTCATTTTATGAGTGTTTTATGACATTTGCATCATTTTATATTTTTTTACTTTACTCTTTATCATTCATTTTTGACAGGCCAACTTTTTCAACTTGCTACAGAGTCAACAACAGCAGGGCGAATAATGACAGAATAGCAGCAGGTGGCTCTTTCATGGATATACGGTAAATAGTCAGAAATCCTTTAGCCTACAGATGAACCTATATAGTCATACAATAAAGATGAAAGGAACATATATGCAGTATGTTCTCTATCTCGTAGTGTGCCGGCAGAGGAAGATATTCGGATCAATAAGAGTGCTAAATGTCATAAATCGTTGGTGTGAACGCCAGCATGGTGAAGAGCTTTAGGGGTGGTCTCAGGTATGAGCCTTGTGGTCTGCCAAAGAGACAGTTTATTAAAGTTCTTAAACTCGGCTGACTTCACTTTTTATTTTCTCGCCCTACCTTCATCAATCTCATGAAGTCATCAATGGCTTCCCCTTCTTCTGGGAACTGCTTCTTCAGGCAAGCCGCCATCTCTGTCTTCCCTGAATGGATGTGATACTCCCTGAAAGCGAAATAATGCGATAGTGGGGGGTGGGGGGCGGGGCTTTAGTTCAGAAGTGTGGATAAAAAAAAAAAACATAGACAAGGATGAGGAAGACGCGTAGCAAGACACGCCCTACCTGCGCTGGTCAGGCTGGCCCAGCAGCACCGTATCAAAGTGTTGCTCCAGCGGCGTGAACTGCAGCTGCCCTTCTGTGATCTGATCGAGAGCAACCCTCAGCAAGCTGTTCTCATGAAGCTGGCCCAGGTAATGAATACCTGGTGGCAGCAGTAGAGCGTTTAAATAGAAGTGGGTAGTTCAAATGACCAAAAATCGATGGTTTTGTTGTGGCAGGAGAAGCATATCACGCTTGTCTAAAATCATACGTGTGGCTCATGAATTGAATCTTTTTAGTATGCACTGACTGACTGGTTTTTACCTGCCTTTTGTTTTTGTTTGATAGAATAGGTGACGACAGCAGCATGGACCTTTGGAAGGACGGGGCATGGCTGGCGACAGAACCCGTTACTATTGATGTATAAAAACTACAGGGGTTGGTAATATTATCAATTACTGATAACGAGGTCAAAAGACAGATGTGTATCAGGCAAAATTCAAACCAATCAGAGTTTGTGCATGTGATTTGCAGCAAGTATACACTGATATGGTGGCACAGTCCTGTGAAGTAGCCATCACTGTTGCATCACCATTTACGCATTGTGCCCCCCCCGTGGAAGGAACGGCTGTTCATGTTCCGAGCATTCTTACCAACGTCAAACTCGAATCCCTTATTCTCAAAGGTGTGCGTGCAGCCTCCGGCCTGCTCATGCTGTTCCAGAACTAAAACCCTTTTCCCAGCTTTGGACAGAAGCGCCGCTGCTGTCAAACCCCCCACGCCGCTGCCAATCACCACCGCATCCAGGGCAGGGGGGACGCGGTCCACACGAAAACCTGCAGGGAAAGCACGTTGCATCCCAACATCAGTCTGAGGATGGCCTTGAGAGCGCCGGATCACAATCCGAGCTGAACTGACAGGGCAGTCGTAATGTCCAGGTGACATAACTGTGGGAATCTGTCATCCCAGCAGTATTTATGGAAATGTATTTGTGCCTATGGATACTACTGCAAACCATTGTTGATGTTTACATTGTTTACATGTTTGGATGTTTACACTATGGTAACATTAATATTCTCCCTGCCTTTTAGCTGTACAGCGTGTATATAATATAATGGACAATATAACTATTGTACTGTAATTCATGTTTCGCTAATTTTCACTTTATATTGTCTTTTGAGCTGCTGTGACGTGAACTTTCCCCACTAAGGGATCAATAAAGTTGATCTTATCTGTCATATTAAATAAGGCCAGGTTGACTTACAGTATTAAAATACCTCAGAGTACCCAATAAAAGTTCCATTCAATTACCTTAAATAGATATACAAATATCTGGATGAATATCTGTTTACTCACTGGAAGTTAGCTCCACCAAGTTTGTTTGTTTGTTTGTTTGTTTGGTAGCAAGATTACTAAAAAATTACTGGAAGGATCTTGATTTTGCATTTAGCAGGATTGCGGAGATGGAGCTTGGTGAAAAACGATCTGAAGATGGTTCTTGGTCTGTCCAGTGATCCAGATACACGTCTGGATTAAAAAAAAAGAGAAGAAATCTGCATTTTCCTATTTACTTATAATGGAGGCTTTTTCAAAAAAAATCATATCTTGTAAAATATGCATTCAATTCACTCACCAAACGTCACAATCATAAAGAGGTCCATTACGCACTAGCATGCTAAATGTCTTCTGGATCTGACCCAGAATGAGGTCAGGAAACAATATTACATTTTAACATTGAAAACCCATTTACGGATTCAAAAATCAGTGACGGCAGCACGGTGGCGCAGTGACGGCGCTGTTGCCTCACAGCAAGAAGGTCACAGGTTTGAATCTGACTTGCGGCCTCTCTGTGAGGAGCCTGCATGGTCTCCCCGTGTGCCAATCAAATCAACTCTGATTCACTTTTACTTTTTATGATTAGTGCATAATGATGAGAACAATTTAGAACATTTTGACGATGATCCGGATCCAAAACAATACATGCATTTGATATATCATTACCTCTGGCAAGGACATACATGAATAACTAGTCAGCTCTTGAGATCAATGTGAATTCGATTGCTAAAGGTACGTGTTATTGCATTAAAGGGACACAAGATGCCACTACAGTAAAAACCAGGTGGGTGCCCCACGTGAGGAGTTCTGGATGTTCACCGGACCGTTGTGATGTGGTCTGATGTCATCTGCAGATGTTTGGCTACAGAATGAGATGCTGTTGTGAGGTAAGAGTGGCTTAATGTGAACTAGAGCCAAATGCACGCTATTAGTAGCTCGACCGCACTGAGAGTGTTCATCATCAATCAGGCCTCTAAAAACATGAGCGCCACGAAGAAGTTTCACGGAGTTCCGTGATACCTTCTCGGGATACTGACTTTAACTAACTCGGGACTTATAAAGTCGGGATCCCGACAAACTACCGGTAGATTTCTCGGGATTACACTTTTTTTTTCCCTCCTCTTCATTTCTTTTCTCCTCCTCCTCCCCCTAAGCGGGGGCTCCGTAGAGAACCATGATTTCTTACCTGTCTTCAGCCTCTCGTCCCTCTGCCTCCTGTCTGTGACCAGCGGTTTTGGTCGCCTCACGCACTTCTCATCGAACACTCTGTAGCGTTGCCCAACGGTCAAGAAGTAAGCGAAGAGCACCATGAGCAGCAGGCAGCCCAGCGCACCCAGCAGCCACAGCCACATCGCAGCCACTCACAGCCGACCAACAAATCCAAGGCACAGAAAGGACAAAGAAAACCGACAGCACGGAGAGCGGATGGGGAAGAGGGGAAAGTCAGAGGTCAAATGTGGAACAGGAGAAAGTTGACTAAACTGCAGAGGAAGCGCTCGCTTAAATGAAGGCTGGGATGAAGGGAAATACAGCAGCACATGACGTTTTGGAAATTTCTCCAAAGAGTAGAGGAGGTAATTCATTCTCCACGCAGAACACGAGACTGGAAGCACACAGATAACTGGCTGTGTGTGTGTTTCTCACACTGCGTCATGGACGGAACCACCGGAGGATATCGCCACAGACCTTTCTGTATATCTGAAACCAACAAGACTCCCTCTATGCTGAAAAGAGGCAAAAGGGGTATAAACCTGGCTCTCAGGGCAAATAGACGCAGGCTCAGAAGTTTGATTTGGCCTTTCCAGAAGCCACGGTGGCCGTTCTACATGGAAACCCATTCTCAATCAAAGGTTTTACTTTAAGTTCACACGCATAAAGATCAATAATCATAATAATGCGTCGGTTTTATCTAGCGCTTTCCCGGACAATCAAAGACGCTCTACATTGTGCATTATCCATTATTCATTAACTAATGACCAAGCGTGGTGAAGCTACTATTGTAGCTGACAGGAGCGAGGCTCTCCTGACACCACCAACATTCACTCGCTCACTACGTTCATACAGGCAATGTGGGTGAAGTGTCTTGCCCAAGGACACAACAACAGTGTACACATATGCCGGAGCTGGGAATCGAACCGTTGACCTCTCGGTCACAGGACAACCCGCTCAACCACCTGCGCCGCATAATTCCAGTTGAGTAAACAGGAAAATGGGGCCATTTACCATTTGAGACATTTTGGACAGGGTCACTTATATTTCATTTATACTGCAGATACTTTCGGCCTTTATATTTATTTATTTTAGTCATTCACACACTGACTCATTTTTGGGACAGTTGAACAACAGGACGCTTTGATTCACTTGGAATAAATTCATTGTGGGTATCTTCATAAAGCACAATCCGTGAGATTATTTCTCACTGGAACGTAGCCCTGAAAGCTATTTTGATGACGTACATTTTATGCTAGAGTTGGATAAGAGTTCAATTTAATTTAAAAAGAAAGGACTTTGGCTAAGCTACAAGCTCCACCTTTCTTAAATGAAGGCTGGGATGAAGTGTGGGGAAAGGAGAATACACGCACATGACATTTTGGAAATTTCTCCAAATTTCCACAAAGAGTAGAGGAGGTAATTCATTCTCCACGCAGAACACGAGACTGGAAGCACACAGATAACTGGCTGTGTGTGTTTCTCACACTGCGTCATGGACGGAACCACCTGAGGAGGATATCGCCACAGACCTTTCTGTACATCTTAAAAGGGCACAATCCATGACCCCCCCCCTCACTGGAATGACTCACTGAGTCCATGAGTCTTTGAAATGTCTGTGCCGCCCCCTTCAGGCCAAAAGGCATGCGCATGAACTCAAAAAGCCCGAACGGAGTAATGACAGCGGTCTTGGGCACATCCTCTGCACGCACCGGAACCTGGTGATAACCGCACACCAGGTCTACCTCTGAGAAAACCGTTGTTCCCACCAGGTGAACGGAAAAATCCTGGATATGTGGAATGGGATAACGGTCATGTGCGGTAATATTGTTTAAGCGGCGGCCACGACCCATCCACTTTGGGTATCATATGGAGCGGCAAAGCCCAAGGACTGTTCGAACGCCTCACTATGCCCAGACGCTCCATGGTATCAAACGCTTCCCTCGCCGAAGTCAACTTGATGGTGTCGAGGCGCCGTGCGCGTGCAAACACCGGTGGACCTACAGTGGGAATGTAGTGCTCTACCCCGTGCTTAGCAACCGCGGTAGAAAAGGCCGGTGTGGTCAACGACGGAAAATCTGCCAGTAACCGCAGAAACGCATCGCCCGACGTTGAAAAACTGGCGTGCATCAGCCACCCAGATCCCCCTGTCTGGCATGGAAAAGTTAAGAAAGACACAGCATCAATCAATCGTCTGTTAGCAACATCAACCAGTAGACCATTGGCACACAGAAAATCTGCACCGATGATAGGAACAGGCGTGGAGGCTATAACGAAGTCCCACTCAAAACTGCGGACATGGAAACAGACAGATGCAGACCTGGTCCCAAATGTCCCAATAGTCGATCCGTTGGCAGCACTCAATTGCATGGCACGGGGAATTGGCCAGGGCCGCGCGCACCGGAGGCGGAAGCTGGCGCAGGAAAATTTGCGGGAAAATGAAGCCGCCTTCATCCGAGCCCAACAGCGACAGCATATTGGGCGACTGCTGAACCGTCGCCCAATCCGGGCAGAGACAGTAGTTTATCCGCTCTCTCCGCGGCGGACAGACTGAATCTCCGGAGCAGGAGCTGTTTGAGCGCGGCGTATTTCCCGTGCGGTGGAGGGGCACGTAACAGCTGCATTACGCGGCGTGTGGACTGCTGCTCCAGGGCCACGACCACCAGGTAGTACCTTGAGTCGTCCTCGGTGCTTCCTCGAAGGTGGAAAAGCACCTCGACGTGCTGGAACCACGGAGCCGGGTCGTTGTGCCAGAACTCCAGGAGTTTCACAGACGCGGTGAAACCGGACGGTTGTGCGAGTCGGGCCGACATGGCCGACGAGGAAACGCTGCCGTCTGCTTCTTCAAACATGTTCAATTCGGGGTCACCAATGTGGCAGGATGAGGAACGACTCAGAGACGAAGGTGGATTAGCTCTTTCCTCTTCAGATGCCAACGACAGACTGAATGCAAACGGAGCGCCAAAACATTAGGAGCGCCACACCACGCCCATTACCCATGAACCTCTTGGGTGAGAGACCTATTCTAAGTGGTCGCCACAATGTGAATGTTATGACAGAGCTGAATAAGAGTTAAATTCAAGAAGGCTCAGCAGAGGATGTTCTTCCTGCAGCAGCTGAGGAAGCTCAAGCTGCCGACCCAGATGTTTGGTCGGCAGCTTGACTATTCTGTTTGCACTGCGTGATTATATTAGGTTTACTGCTGCTAATACACATCTGTGTAACCACTCCTGATGCTGCTGTTTTTTTTTCTGTACTTGTATTATTGCGGCGTATATAAATGAATTCAAACGCCACGGTGGGCTGAGTCGTAGGGGTTAAAACATTGACGACGCGCACGCAGTACTTGCACAGGTCTTGACGCATTTATTCTGCTCCAGCTCGCATAGAAAGCAGATTGACGACTTACGTTGGCTGTTGTATCGGTTGACGGTAAATACCTCGTTGAGCCAGTGCAATCCGTCGTTGTTCCCGTGTTGCGTATATCCTGCGTTTAATGCGGTCAACAAAAAAGGTTTCTCCCCACGCTTAGCCCACCACCATGACAAGGCCACACACTAACACCACACAGGTGCGCACACACAAATAAAACCTCCACACCGGCTGTGCCACGCCCCAATCACCGTGGCGTGGATGCGCACACGCCCAGCGCGCTCACATTGGCTCTTACATTCCGGCCCCTAATTATTAAGTGACAATAATTACCCATCACCACAAACTCACAGAGGAAAGACAAACACATACCAAAGGCACAAAGCGACATACAGCATGGCCGTCAGAGTCCAGTCAATAGAATCGTCCATAGTCGTAGAGGTCACGTCAAAGTTCTGAGTACATGTCCATAGTCCAATAGACCTTCACTGCTCATCCGTTTCCTGCAGAAGGCAGACCTTTGTGATCGGACGATCCAAAACACTAGATTTAGTCTTAAGTCGCACAGTGCGCACCAATCCATTCTTGTCCATAACAACATCCAAAATTCTTCCCGTAATCCATGAATTACGTGGCGCCATGTCATCCACAAGTATCACGACATCCCCAGGCACAAAGTTCCTCCGAGTCCTGTTCCATTTCTGTCGCTCTTGTAATCCTGGAAGGTACTCCTTCAACCACCGCTTCCAAAATAGGTCGGCCATGTACTGCACCTGTCTCCAGCGCCGACGAGCATAGACGTCCGTTCTTTCGAACAGTCCAGGTGGTAACAATGGCTGTGATTTAAGTAGCAGTAGATGGTTAGGGGTTAATGCCTCCAAATCGTTGGGATCTGTAGACGCTTTCGTTATCGGACGGCTGTTAACAATAGCTTCAGCCTCACAAAGCACAGTCACTAAACCTTCTTCATCCAAAGACTGAGTTCTCAAAACTGAGTTCAGGACCTTTCGAACGGACCGGATCAATCTCTCCCATACACCCCCATGGTGCGATGCAGCGAGGGGATTGAACACCCACCTCACACCCCTTTGCAGCAGCATGTCATTTATGAGGTGGTGGTTCCAATTGTCAGCAGCCACTCTTAATTCACGTTCAGCACCGACAAAGTTTGTGCCATTATCTGAACGTATTTCCAGAACTTGGCCACGTCTGGCAATAAACCTCCTGAGTCCATTAATGAAGGAATCTGTGTCCAATGAGAAAAGGACTTCGAGATGTATTGCTCGTACAGCCAGACACGTAAAGATGAGCCCATACCTCTTGACCACAGCACGCCCACGCTTCACTTCAAACGGTCCAAAACAATCCAAGCCAACACGACTGAAAGGGGGTTCATCTGGAGTTAGTCTGCTGTGAGGTAGGTCGGCCATTTTTTGACGTCCAGGGGCTGCAGACAGACGACGACAGGTAACACACTTCGCCAAAACCTTTCTGATAGCGGCACAAGCACCAGGAATCCAGTATTTTAGGCGCAGGCGAGAAAGCATATGATTGCGTCCACTGTGGCCCGTTTCATGATGCACATGGCTGAGAATTAGACTGGAGATGTGCAAGTCTTTAGCCAGGATAACTGGGTGTTTCGTTTCAGCCGGCATGGCTGCATTACTCAGCCTCCCACCAACCCTGATTAGGCCATCATCCAGGATAGGGTTTAATTTATAGAGATTGCTTGCCTTCTTCACACATTCACCTTTCTTCAAATCTGCCAGTTCTTTAGGAAACCTAGTTCTTTGACAAAACTGGATCACAGCCTTCTCAGCAGTGCACAAATCTTCCACCGTAAGAACATCCTTTGGCCCTCGAGCTTTGCATAATTTCATCCGGACCTGCATGCCGTCGTTCAGCTCCCCTAAACTACGCTTCGTTTTGGCGAGAGTTTCCGTAAGCCGTCTTTCACGTACCAGAAACAGCAACAAACCCCTAAACTAGAGAAACCATCCAACTGCCCTTATCAAACTGTGCCACGCAGAAAAGTAGCTGATGAACATCTCCACAGGATCAACCTGATCCACTTTTATTGCATTCGCCACCACAACTTTGACCTCCGGGTCTTCAACCAACAGCTCTCCCATATTTTCAGGGCTCAATGGCCAGTTGGCGTCAACTTCCAGAAGAAAATCAGGACCATGAATCCATACCTCCGCCTTTAGGAAGGACTTGACCTCGACACCTCTGGAGGCCAAATCTGCCGGGTTGCTCGAAGTACGCACGTATCTCCACTGGGTTGCTTTGGACAGCTTGTGTATTTCCGACACTCTGTTTGCTACAAAGATTTTGAACCTTGATGTTTCGCTCTTCACATATGTCAAAACAGAAGTGCTGTCCGTCCAAAAGACAGATTCTTTCAGCTCCATTTGCAGTTCTCTCCTCCAGAGCTTGTCCATCCGGCTGGCTACCACCGCAGCAGTCAGCTCCATACGAGGAATTGTAACTGGTTTGAGCGGAGCTACACGTGCCTTGCCCATCACGAAAGCGCAGTGGGTCCTCCCCCTTATATCATGAAGTAATAGGTATGTCACTGTCCCGAATCCTTCCTCACTTGCGTCTGCAAAATGATGGAGCTGAGCAAAGGCAGTGACGCCAAAGTCCACAGGTTTAAGGCACCGACTGACCTCCCACCGCTCCAGATACTTGAGGTCTTCTAACCAAGTCATCCATTCTCTGGCTACAGAGGGTGGCAATGGATCATCCCACCCCAAACGTCTCCTACAGAGATTTTGGAGGATTTTCTTGGCTGATAGAACAACGGGAGCCAGGAAACCAAGAGGATCGTAAATCGAGCTGACAATGGCCAAGATTCCTCTTCTTGTGAGCGGACGTGGCTTAACTATGATCTTAAACTTGAAGGCATCTGACTGCACACACCACTGCACACCCAATGCTCGCTCTACAGGTAAGGCGTCACTGTCCAGATCCAGATCTTTCACTTCTTTGGCTCTCTCTTCTGGAGGAATAGCAGCAAGGACTGTTCGACAGTTACTTATCCACTTCGTGAGATGAAACCCACCTTTAGCGCACAACTCCCTGAGCTCTTTACAGAGAGACAAGGCTTCATCTTCAGAGGCAATGGACACCAAACAGTCATCGACATAGAACTGATGCAGCAGAGTGTTAATTGAGATGGGACTGAATTGGCTTTGACTGTCCTCAGCACACCTCCGAAGAGCAAAGCAGGCACAGCTCGGAGAAGACGTGGCACCAAACAAATGTGCCACCATCCTGTACACCACCAGCTCCTTTTCACAATCTCCTTCAAGCCACCACAAAAACCTTAACAAGTCACAATCTTCAGGTGGCACCCTGACCTGATGAAACATGGCCCTGACATCTGCCATGAGCACCACAGGTTCTTTGCGAAACCGGGTCAGTACACCAATCAGCTGGCTCGTTAGATCGGGTCCTTGGAGAAGTTGCAAGTTCAAGGAGGTTCCCTGGAATGTGGCCCCACAGTCAAAAACCACCCGCAACTTTTTCTTTGTAGGGTGATACACTCCATGGTGGGGTATATACCAGACTCGACCATCACAGCGGGATAACTGCTCAGGTGGGACTCTCTCTGCATATCCATTCTCCAGCATTTCTGTCATGAATGTAACATAATCAGAGCAAAAGGATGGATCTTTAGACAAGCGTTTTTTGAGACCTAGCACACGTTGTTCTGCAACTGTCTTATTGTTTGGCATTTTGAGGCATCTTCGTCTTAATGGCAAACCAATGCTGTAGTGTCCATTAACCAGTTTAACTGAATCAGAGACCAACTCCATAAAGCGCTCGTCTTCTTTTGATAATCCCTGTTGCTCATCCTGCAGAGTTTCAGGGAAATCAACCTTCAGCTGTCTCTCCCAAAGTTCATCTAATTTCGCCACTGATACGCGGTTTACTGTGACATCAGGCATTAAACACGCATCTTCCGTCTGGCAATCAACTCTCAGTGGACCATTCACCGTCCATCCCAGGATGGTCTTAATAGCATAAGGGCCTCCGTTTACGCCACGGACCACCTCCCAGGGCTCCAGCACCTGAGGTGCGTTGGTACCAATAAGTAGATCCACATCTGCGTTAACCTCTGGTATCTGTATGTGCCTCAGATGTGGCCAGCGTTGGAGATCTTTTGCCTGCGGAATATTTCCCCGGTGGACAGGCATGCTCTTCTGTGTGAAGACCTCAGGCAAATCACAAAAGTGGTTGGACTCCAAGTCAGTTATTTCCAAATTCAACAACATGTTGCTGTCCACAACTTCTTCTTGCCCCATTGTTCTGAGAAGAATCCCGATCTTCCTTCCGGTAAGGTTAAGCCGGTTCATGAGACGTTCAGTACAAAACGAAGCAGTACTTCCCGGATCCAAGAACGCATAAGTCACCAGAGTCTTATGTCCTCTCTTGCTTTTCACCTGCACAGGCAGTATAGACAGCGCACAGTCCTGTTTGCCGGCCCCAGTTAAGCCACTGGACTGAACGGACACCACAGCACCTTCTCTGGCCCCTTCGTCACCATTAGTCTGCGTAGAACTTGTTTGCTTTGTTTTGGACTGGACATGCAACAATGTGAGATGTTTCAGATTGCAGGTTCTACACATCAAACGTTTTCTGCAATCTCTGCTCACGTGCCCAATGCACAGACAGCCAAAACACATCCTGTTTTCCTTCAAAAAGAACATTTTTTCCTCTTGTGTCCTTTTGTCCAACAGAAGACAAACATCCAAATTATGTCCAGCACCACAATACAAGCACGCCCTTTCAGGTAAGTTCCTTTCTCTTTTGTTCACAGACTCCACTTTCCTTTCCACAGGTGCTACATTGATGGCAAAACTACTACCTCTAGGGTTTGTGTCACACCGGGATGTTACAGCTTTAGCCTCTTTTCTTCCAATTCCAGGTGAATCTTGAATATCCCCAAAGAGAGGGTCACTTGCGATCTTAACTTGCTTCTCAATGAACTCCACAATATCATGAAAGGTGGCTCTACGATGGAACCTTCCCTGTAAGTCACAGACCTCACTTCTCCATCGATCTCGCAACTTATATGGAAGCTTTTTCATAATATTTTGCATGTTAGTGGGCACATTTAGGTCACCCACAGCTTCTCCCATAGTGTTACAACACTCCCGCAGCAACAGACTGTAGGCTTGTAAGGCCTTGAGATCTTCCCCCTTTAAAGGAGGCCATGAGAGCACCTTGTCCATGTAAGCTGAGGCTACTTTAAATGGATCTCCAAAACGTTCTTGTAGCAGAGCCTTTGCGTTACTGTATCCGTAAGCAGGTGGTAGATGCTGGCAGCTTCGGACCAAATCCCGGGGCTGACCTCTGGTATACTGCTCAAGGTAATACAAGCAATCCTTGTGACTAGTTCTGTCTTCAATGTTGTGCTCAAATGCCCTTATGAAGGTTTGATATTGCAATGGATCTCCATCGAAAACTTGCAGATCTCGTTTGGGCAAAAGGAAAAGTGACTGTTGCTGAACCATTAAAGACGTAATTTCATTCTGCTTCTCCAGCACTGTAATCAAACGCTGATCAGCAATGTTCTCTGTTGTAGGTGCGGTTAGATCACACTGAATGGAAGGAACAGGGTAAAACGCATCTGCTGGTAACGCTTGCAGGCCGGCCCCAGACACAACAGAACAAAGCTCAGTTTGGTGATTTGTTTTGGGTTTCACAGCAGCACAACCCAGCGACACAGTGTTCTCTATCCTTGATGGCTGGGTGGTGAATGCAGGTACAAACGTTGAAGCATCCGCACTTAACTTGATGTTTGTGTTCTTGTTTAAATAAGAGTTCATCCCATCTGATTTAACAGAAACGTGAGAGCCCTCCGCGGCCCTCAACACATTTACTTTGGCTATAGTAGCAACCAATTCCATATTCAAGTCCATTGCCTCCATTCTCCTCTTTAATTGGTCTTGTTGTTCCTGCATAGCATGCTTCTCTTTCAGTAGCTTCTGGCGTGCCATGAGAGCGGCGGTCTCAGCCTCTGCCCTTAATCTGATGGAAGAGATACTGGATACAACAGACCTGCTGCTTACTATGCTGTGCTTTGATATTCTATTGGATGTATTTGAAATACTGTCGCTTGGTCTAACATCCACGACAGAACCTTTTGGATTCATCTCAGTTTTCAATAGACATGTTGTATTCTTAATGGAAACTGGTTCTTTATGCAGGTCACCTGCTTGCTCAACAGCGCGCTCTACTGGGATCTGCGGTGCATCAAAAGCCTTCGGCAACTCCAAAAGCCATTTATATGTTTCTTCCATAAAGGTTGATTTATGCTCTTCAACATTATCAAACCAAGCGTTCTGTCTTATTTGTTCTTCAGTAGGAACCATCGGAATAATAACATTATGAAGTTGACTTGCCTCATTGAACAGACTGGACACAATCTCAAGACATGATCGAACCTTTTCGGCATTTTCTTTATGTTTCTTGAGGTCTGTAATTTCCCTTACTGTGCCTTTAATCTTCTTTACTTTTGCTCTTCTTTCATTTTGCAGCGTCTCCAATTTATATTCAAATGCCTTGGTTGTAAGCTTTGATTGTCTCTTTCCATCAGCTTCACTTACATTCGACCTGGTTTCATGATACGGATCCATATTTCATTCACAAAATATCCAAAAAATTGCACCTCTGCAGTGCATAAACAACACAGCGCCTTATTCTTCTGATTTATATTCCCAGAGTCTTTTTTGTTGACAAATATTGCGGCGTATATAAATGAATTCAAACGCCACGGTGGGCTGAGTCGTAGGGGTTAAAACATTGACGACGCGCACGCAGTACTTGCACAGGTCTTGACGCATTTATTCTGCTCCAGCTCGCATAGAAAGCAGATTGACGACTTACGTTGGCTGTCGTATCGGTTGACGTTAAATACCTCGTTGAGCCAGTGCAATCCGTCGTTGTTCCCGTGTTGCGTATATCCTGCGTTTAATGCGGTCAACAAAAAAGGTTTCTCCCCACGCTTAGCCCACCACCATGACAAGGCCACACACTAACACCACACAGGTGCGCACACACAAATAAAACCTCCACACCGGCTGTGCCACGCCCCAATCACCGTGGCGTGGATGCGCACACGCCCAGCGCGCACACCCCCCCCAGCGTGCTCACATTGGCTCTTACATGTATGTTTTTTGTAACTTAGTCTATTTTAGGGCGTATGCTACAGCCTAGCGCTGTAGCTAGCATTTATTATGTTCGTTACTCTTACATGTTGCGGTCTCGGCCTCCGCTTTTATTCTGACTGAAGAGGTACTGAACACAACGGACTTGCTGACCACTGTACTGCGTTTATTTGCTTTTACATTGGATGTATTTCAAACACTGTCACTTGGTCTAATATCCACAGCAGAACTTTTCAGTTTTCAGTATACATCTTGTACTCTCATTGGAAACTTGTACTTCATAGTACCTCTTTTGGCAACTCCTAAAGCCATTTATTTACTTCCTCCACAAAAGCAGATTTATGCTCTTCAACACTGCCAAACGCCGGGTAGGGGTGGCAATACTTATTGCCCCCCAGCTCAGTGCCTGTATATTGGAGTTTACCCCGATAAACAAGAGGTTAGCCTCCCTCCACCTTCAGGTCGGGGGACGGATCTTGACTGTTGTTTGCACCGATAGTCCAAACAGTCCTTGGAGGGGGTACTGGAGAGTGAGACCTCAACCCTCATGTTGGAAATGACAGTGAGACCTGGAGGGGCGTGATTGGGAGGAATGGCCCCCCTGTTCAGAACCCGAGAAGTCTTTTGTTATTGGAAAAGTCTTATTGTTAGTGTTATTGGACAATCTATACTTGTCACAGATTGTCTATCACGAACACCATGTTCAAGCATAAGGGTGTCCATATGTGCACTTGGCCCCAGGACACCCAAGGCCGCAGTTAGATGATCGATTTTATAGTTGTATTGGCAGACTTGCGGCCGCATGTCTTGGGCACACTAGGGCGGAGAGGGGCGGAGAGGGGCGGAGCTGTAAACCGATAACCACCTGGTTGTGAGTCAACTCCGATGGTGGGGGAAGATGCCGGATAGACCTGGCAGAATCTCCTCCGAAAGAGCTTTGACCATGTATCGGGGGAGGCAGGGGACATTGAGTCTGAGTGAGCCATGTTTCGTACCTCCATTCGGAGATCAGCGCTGTGTCCGTAAGGTGGTTGGTGCATGTTGTGGCGGCAATACCCGAACATCTTGGTGGACACTGGTGGTGAGGAATGCCATCAAGCTGAAGGAGTCCTATCAGGCCCTTTTGGCCTGTGTGACTCCAGAGGCAGCAGAGAGGTACCGACAGATGAGACGATGAGACTGGAGAGGTCACTGGTTTTAATCAGTATGGTTATAATGGAGAAGACTTCATCGTCCTGGACCTGAAGACGGAGACATGGATCGCTCCCAGTCCTCAGGCTGTCATCACCAAACACAGATGGGATCATGATAGAGCTGTGATGGAATACTGGAAGTATTACCTCACCCAGGTGTGTCCTGAGTGGGGGAGGAAGTATCTGGAGTATGGGAGGAGCTCTCTGCTGAGAACAGGTAGAAGCACATCACCTGGTGGAGTTTCAAACCAACAAACTTCATGTTCCTCTGCTGTTTCTGACCCACACACAGAGACACACTCTGTCCTTTACCTCTTTGTCCTCCTCTCTCCTTCAGTCTTCTTCTCCTCTGCTCCTCCCTTCTTTTGTCGCCTCCTCTCCTCTGAGGTTTATTTGCGTCGTTTCAGTGTCTCTGGCGACAACAGTGACTCCTGATGACGTGTCTGTCTCCTCCTCCAGATCTCTCCTCTCTAACGTGTCTTTGTCTCCTCCTCCAGAGCTCCCCTCTATAACGTGTCTTTGTCTCCTCCTCCAGAGCTCCCCTCTATAACGTGTCTTTGTCTCCTCCTCCAGAGCTCCCCTCTCTAACGTGTCTTTGTCTCCTCCTCCAGAGCTCCCCTCTCTAACGTGTCTTTGTCTCCTCCTCCAGAGCTCCCCTCTCTAACGTGTCTTTGTCTCCTCCTCCAGAGCTCCCCTCTCTAACGTGTCTTTGTCTCCTCCTCCAGATCTCTCCTCTCTAGCGTGTCTTTGTCTCCTCCTCCAGAGCTCCCCTCTCTAACGTGTCTTTGTCTCCTCCTCCAGATCTCCCCTCTCTAACGTGTCTTTGTCTCCTCCTCCAGAGCTCCCCTCTCTAACGTGTCTTTGTCTCCTCCTCCAGAGCTCCCCTCTATAACGTGTCTTTGTCTCCTCCTCCAGATCTCCCCTCTATAACGTGTCTTCGTCTCCTCCTCATGAGATCCCCTCTCTAACGTGTCTTTGTCTCCTCCTCCACATCTCTTCTCTCTAACGTGTCTTTGTCTCCTCCTCCAGAGCTCCCTTCTCTAACGTGTCTTTGTCTCCTCCTCCAGAGCTCCCCTCTCTAACGTGTCTTTGTCTCCTCCTCCAGATCTCCCCTCTCTAACGTGTCTGTCTCCTCCCCCAGAGCTCCCCTCTATACCGTGTCTTCGTCTCCTCCTCATGAGATCCCCTCTCTAACGTGTCTTTGTCTCCTCCTCCAGAGCTCCCCTCTCTAACGTGTCTTTGTCTCCTCCTCCAGAGCTCCCCTCTCTAACGTGTCTTTGTCTCCTCCTCCAGAGCTCCCCTCAGTGTTTCTCCTCCAGAAGACTCCTTCCTCTCCCGTCAGCTGCTTCGCTACAGGTTTCTACCCAGACAGAGCCGCTCTCTTCTGGAGGAAGGATGGGGAGGAGCTTCATGAGGAGGTGGAGCACGGAGAGATCCTCCCCAACCATGACGGAACCTTCCAGATGAGTGTGGACCTGGACCTTTCATCGGCGGCGGCTGAAGACTGGAGGAGGTACGACTGTGTGTTCCAGCTCTTTGGTGTGAAGGACGACTTGGTCACCAGACTGGACAAAGGAAAGATCTGGACCAACTGGGGTGAGACTGGGATCAGGGGGTGAAGGTGGGGACACATTTCTGTCTCTCTGATGGTCCAGATCATGGGTTTGAAGAGATGGACAGAAGTTTTGTTTCTTTCACTGTCGTTTGGTGTTTTCTGTGTAACTTTAGAGTTCAGATAATCAATAAACCACCCGGGACCCGGACAACGGTACCAGAACCCTAACCCGGTACCTGCACAGAAGACGGAAGCCTTTGAATCAGTGATAGTTCTGTTGGTGGTGGCGGTCCGATGTCCACTGGGCTTTCATTCATACAGGACGATGTCAGTAAAGTCAGTTCATGTCCTCAGCGGAGGAGGTTCTGATTGGACCTGGATCTGTTAGCAGGACGATCCAGAACTGCGGAGGAGGTTCTGATTGGACCTGGATCTGTTAGCAGGACGATCCAGAACTGGGGAGGAGGTTCTGTTGGACCTGGATCTGCTTGTTAGCAGGATGATCCAGAACCCAGTGAATGTTGACGTGAAGCTAGGAGGGTGGGACACGGGTCCAACATGAAGTCCTTCAGTACCGTGGGAAGACACGTTGATTCTAACGCTCCTTTATGGAATCAGCGTTCTTCACCACGTTCCTTCGTTTCTCCAGAAGCTGGGATGTAAAACGTTCCCCATATTCCTGATGTGGACCAGGATGTTATCAGAACCTTGTGTTTCTCCATGAGGACAGGTCCACAGAGCTGTGGGACTGTCCAGCCTCAGCAGAGGGACGCAGCGTTCCAGCGCTTCGCAGGTTTCAGTCTGGAGTTGGAGAAAAAGTATTTTGGATCCATTTCAGTTTTCAGAAGTTTCTAGTTTTAAAGTCAAACCTCTGTCAGAACATTAGAACACAATAGAACATTAGAACATTGGACGAGTCTCCCTGAGACTGGAACCAACATCAGGACAGAAAGCAGCACAGACCATCCTCCTGTGGACAGGTGGACATGAAACCACCTAAACAGGACGGCAGGACCACCAACCAGGTGGTGTCCGTCTGCAGGACGGTTCTGTTGGGACATGGACGTTGTTCTCTGACTTGTTGTTTTCTGCTCTCCAGAGGAACCCACTAACGTGAACGCCATCATCATCATCGTCATCACTGCAGCGGTTCTTCTCGTCCTCACGGCTGCCGTTGGATTCAAGCTGTACAGACAGAGGACAGGTGAGCGACCCAGACAGAACCAGTCTCTGTCTCCTGGCTTTGATTGGACACTTTGACCTGATGAAGCAAACAGGAGGTGGTTTCAGCTTCAGAGTCCAGAACCACGATGACGGACCAGGGAAGACAGTCGTGCTGTGTTGACCCTTGAGTAACTCCTGGACAGTTTAGTCCATTTCAGAAATTCTAAGCTCCCTCCAGGACAACCACCGTCCTCTTTGGTGAGGCGGAGTCACAAAATCTCAACGTCCATAATTTGACTGTGTAATCCGTGTTTAACCTGTCCACGACCCTTCAGACAAAAATGTCCATTTGTTCTACATAGTGTCCAAGAAAAGGTCACAGAGGGGTGATTTTTGAAAGGGGGGTAATTTGGGCTTAAATTTGAAAACCCATATTTCCCACCGCCGTTTGTCTGTCCGGCTGTTAGCAAGATAACTCAAAAAGTTCTGGACGGATCTGGATGAAGTTTCCAGGATTTGTCGGGAATGTTTCCAGGGACAGATGATTACATTTCGGTGATGATCCAGAAGAGATCCTGGATTCTGGATCACTTGGAACTATTTGTTAATATTGCAGTCAATGGAGATTCAAAATATTTTCCTCAATATCTCAGTTGATTATTTATCAATGTTTATGGAATTTGACACGCAGGGTGGGGGGGTGTCTATCTCTCCAACTGGATCAGGTCCAGAATGAGGTCAGGAAAAATATTACATTTTACAGGTGGACATTTTGTCCACTTGAAGGGTCATGAATTGGACTTTTTTTTGTAACACAAGCGTTAAACTGTCCCCGGTTCCTCTCGGAGGACGTCCCGTTCTTCGTCTCCTCTGTTTAGCAGCAGCTACTTTTGTTTGATGGAGTGTTGCTGGTGATCCACTCGCATCCGTTCACCTGCAACCGTGAGCGGTGGAATGATGCGTCTTTGTTATCCAGGTAAACCTCGTCCACCTTCTGAGGACAGCGCTGAGCTCACAAAGAGACTGCAGCCAGAGGTGGACATGCAGCCGGAGGTGGACATGCAGCCGGAGGTGGACATGCAGCCAGAGGTGGATATGCAGCCGGAGGTGGACATGCAGCCAGAGTTGGACATGCACCCGGAGGTGGACATGCAGCCGGAGGTCGTCATCCAGCCAGAGTTCGTCATCCAGCCAGAGATCATCATCCAGCCGGAGGGCGTTGGGACAAGGACAGAATGAACGCAGTGAGTGTCTTCGTGTGGGACACTATGTGTAGAAGAACCTTCTGACACGGGGAGATTATTCTCTGTCAGACTTGTGAGACAAGATAGTCTTTGTCCTTTGGTGTCTTTTCCCCAACAAAAGGTGAAGCGGTTTCACCTGAAGGGATCTGAGGTTGTTGGACAAAGACAATGAGTCCACCTGGACATTTAAGGTGGACTGATCGGGTTCGGGTGTGGCTTCGTGGCGTTTCTGCTCAGTTCTGTTGGTTCTGTCTCCGCAGGGTTCTGGGACAAGGAGCGGTGTCCCCACATCGTCCTGTTTGAACTGGAGTCCACCGGGTCTTCACCAGAACGCGATCCGATCAAAGATATCAGCGACGAGGATCCAGTGATCGATACTTATTGATTAGAGTCTAAACGGTGTCATTTAAATATTTCGGGGATTGTTCTCGTCTCTCTTCTCTGGAGACGTCAAACAGGATCTTTAAGACTGTCTTCATCCGACGTCCTTCAAACGTCCTCCATCATTACACTTTAACTCTTCGGCTGCTGGGTTGTTTGTGCTTTCCCTTCGTCCTATTGGTCCTCCTGGTGTCATGTGATCTGAGACGAGAGACATCTGACGGCCTCTAGAGTCGTCTCTGCTGTCCGTCCCCAGAAATCCTTCCTTTGCTTCCAGTCCTCCTGGAACCTGCGGCAGGACTTGGACACTAACGAGTCCGGAGGTGTCGGAGTAAACGGGCGTGTCTTTGTTCCTCCTGGACTCCGCCCCTCCCCCAGTGCTTCCTGTCTGTTCACGGATCACAATCACTTCCTGTGTTGTTAACGAGACGAAGGCTGAAGTCGTCCTGCTGGTTCCTTTCTTTAGACAGAAATTCTGCTTTACAATAAAATCCCACATTTCCCACGTTTCTTGTTTGATTGCTCCGTCTCCAATCCCATGAATATTCCCAGTCCGATTGGTCCGTCTCCAAACCATGAATATTCCCAGTCTGATTGATCCGTCTCCAATCCCGTGAATATTCCCAGTCCGATTGATCCGTCTCCAAACCATGAATATTCCCAGTCTCATTGATCCGTCTCCAATCCCATGAATATTCCCAGTCCGATTGGTCCGTCTCCAAACCATGAATATTCCCAGTCACTTTGCCCCGTCTCCAATCTATAAAACTAAAATCGCATGTAAGTCTGCTGCGTTCAGTGACAGAAATGATACAGTTCCTGATAGTCAGACTGATAACAGCCATCCTGCGTTTTGGATGGAGGTCGCAGGTTCAAATCCGGCTGGGGGCCTTTCTTTGTGGAGTCTTTATTACCCTCGCCGAAGGGGAGGCAAGGGTATTGCAATTGGGTCTGTTTGTCTGTCTGTCTGGATCCAGATTCTAGAATGTTTTTAAAGGATTCTTTAACATTGCGAGATAGGGCACTTTTCTTAATTTCTTCGAAACGCATGGCGGTATGGATCTGAAAAAAATCACACATAAGTACTCCTTAAAGGTCTATGACCATGACTAATTTCGACCGAATCCAGATCGGAGAGCTAATTTTTGTTCTAAAATCTGCATTTTTCAGGAGTCCATCCTGACCTCAATTCTGGAGCTAGAGACTTCAGATTTGGTGTGCACACTCATAGTTCATTCTGGTTTCATATATGTTACAGTTGTAGTTGTATCTTTTCCC
The DNA here is from genome assembly GCF_040956055.1 of Brachionichthys hirsutus. Taxonomy (NCBI): domain Eukaryota; kingdom Metazoa; phylum Chordata; class Actinopteri; order Lophiiformes; family Brachionichthyidae; genus Brachionichthys; species Brachionichthys hirsutus. The sequence continues at coordinate 11,769,483 of NC_090912.1, forward strand.
GTTCCGGAGCAGCAAGCTAGAGCAGGTTTGGCCCCTCTGATCCGGAAGCCCTGTTTACTGTCTCACAAGATCCAATAGTCTTTTGGAGGCGGGGTCTGCAATCTCTGATTGGCTCATGTTCCAAATGAGAATTAGTTCTCAATTAACTTACCTGTTTTAATAGAGGTAAAATAAAATAACATCTTCTTGTACATGAAACAATCGTCTCTTCTGACTACGGGCGAGAGGCGGGGTACTCCCAGGATGTGTCACCAGCGCATTGCGGGGCCACACAGACACGGGGAGAACAAAAAACGCCACACAGAATGGAAATCGAACCCAGTACCTGTTTGCTGTGAGGCGGCGGCGCTAATCACTGCGCCACCATTCTGCCCCGTAATTACTGTCATCTGTAAACAAAAATAAAAATAAAATAGAACTAAATAAATAAAAACTATTCTGAAAAAAGATCAGGACATAACAAAACTGGAACAGAAAGGATCAGATAGAAGACATATGAAAAAGCTTGCTTCTTTTTTTATAGTGAAAACGTGATGCATTCAGTTGTAACCTGCAAAGAATTCGACAACACAAATGATTAAAGGCCACCTGGAAGATATACCGGTACAAGTTGTCCTTTACATTTCTCCTGGTGCCACAGATGTTTGACATCGGAGAACATCTGACTGTGCCAGACGAGTTCTCAGAGCGTGAGCGGCGCTCAGGTCTGGTGTGGAAGCAGCTGGTTGCTGGGGCGATGGCAGGCGCTGTGTCCCGAACAGGCACTGCACCATTGGACCGTCTAAAAGTCTTCCTGCAGGTGGGTCATTTCACAAAGTTCACGATTATACTTTTGTGAAGGGCTGTCTCAAAGCTTTTCTCATTTGTGCTCGGAGAGTTTTTGTCTGTCGAGACGGTGAAACAAACGGTTAGAGGAGCTGACGTTAAGAGTGTTTGAGCCACCAGCGAGGATGACCGAGGCTGATTCACACCTCGGGACTGAGTGGTTGTTAGAGATTAAGTCTCTAACATTGTGATATTAATTTACAAACGCACCGAAATGAAACAGGCGGACACCAGGCTTCTATTTTCTCTCACGCTGCCCGGACCGGCTGGTCTGGCGCGCTTCCTCCAACCAACTGTTTCCGCTTCCCGGAACAAGTTTATTTATAACGTTCATGGCTCCACCTCTTGACTTAGTGACATCACGATACCTTCAGAGCGCACAACATCGCTGCCCACCAGATGGGGCTGTTCTTTATCTAACGGTTACATTTAAACAAATGAAAATAAGCAAATGACCCTATCAGTGGTCAAACTGAATGGTTCTGGGCTGTCACCAACTATAGAGCCTTTAAACTAAAGCTCGCACCTCAAGGCTGGAAAACTGCTTTTTGCCCACGGCCATCACTGAGCTGAACCTGATAAAGGACCTCACCTCGCACCCCCTTCCTGTTGAACTAGCTCAGTTTGGCAGCTTGTATCTGTACCCACTGTACTCAGATGATTGACTTGTTTTTGCATTCAGGTACATGGTTCTAAATCTCAAGGAATGAATCTCTGGTCTGGACTGAGGGGAATGATCAAGGAAGGAGGCGTGTTCTCACTCTGGAGGGGAAATGGGATCAATGTCCTCAAGATTGCTCCTGAATCGGCCATTAAGTTTATGGCCTATGAACAGGTCGGTGCGCTCCAACCAATCAATGACAAGAAATAATTAGAACTCAATCCTTATAAATAAACCTAATGGTACATGTAAGACCAGAACTCTACCCAGTCTTGAATAATGCCTATTTTCATGTCCGGATAGTTGAATTCTCTCCACAGATGCATCATATTATTGCCCCCCTCCCCCCCCCTCTGGGCCCTTCCCACGTCTGTCTTTCCCCGCCAACCATTCTTTCTTTTACTTTAGATGAAGTGCTTGATTCGGGGCAGTAAAGAGGGGGGCTCTTTAAGGGTACAAGAAAGGTTTATCGCTGGATCTTTGGCAGGAGCTACTGCCCAGACCATCATCTACCCAATGGAGGTCAGTTTAAAGGTCATCGTATCTCTGCTGCCTTTCTGGGTCTGTCCTTTACAACACGAGCCTGCATTCATCCATTCATACAGTGGCTGCACTCATACCGCAGGTGTGGCTTCCTCTAAGCCAGGTGAGGGCTGTGGACTCCGTCACACTCCTGGACCGACAAAGGCATAAAGTTCTCACATTCTGCAGTGTATTTCTGTGGCACTAAGTTCAGTGCCTAGACTTAAAGTGAACTTTATTTCTAATGGTGCACGTAGCAGCACAATAAAGTAAATAAATACAAAGAGGCCGTAGGGGTACAGTCGATCCTCACCCTGCTTCTCCACTCTGGTGTGTAGGTGCTGAAGACTCGTCTTACACTGAGGACGACTGGACAGTACTCGGGTGTGGCTGATTGTGCCAGGAAGATCCTGAAGGTGGAGGGAGCCCAGGCTTTCTACAGGGGCTACCTGCCAAATACAGTCGGCATCATTCCTTATGCTGGCATCGATTTGGCCGTGTACGAGGTGTGTGCAGCCCACAGTCAAAATCAGAAGCTCAAAGATAGCCCGCTAAAGTTTGACCTTACTTTCGCAACTCGCCACCTTTACATATGAAACTATTTCTGCCTGTTCCTGCTCCATCGAAAGACTCTGAAGAACGCTTGGCTTCAGAGGTACTGCTTAGATCGGGGGTGGGCAAACTTTTTGACGTGCGGGCCACATTGGGTTTGAAATTTTGACAGAGGGGCCGGGCCAGGAGCTTTTGGATGAGTGTTTGGCCCAGATATACTAAAGCGCTGCGTGTAGTGTGCAAACCTCATAGCACAGTAAACACACACAGATAAATGTACAACCCGATTTACTAACAGCGTGTACGAAGAACTGCGTCTTTCAAATGTGCAAAATAGCCTTTATCCAGGTAGTACGTTTGTCTCAATGAATATGCAAGATGCGGCATTTACACATATTTTGGCACAACGCTGTGAGGAGAAATGTAAAAAGATTAAAATAGCAATGACACTGTGATCTGTCAAACCTGGTGATTGCGTCTGTTTTTAATAAATTTCACTTGAAGGCGTAAAGTTAAATAAACCAACATTTATTGAAAAAAGATGATCACTTTCAACATTCAAAACATATCAAAACACGAAATACTAAATCTCAATCATTCCTGCTGCACTCATTGTTGTTCCACTGCTGTGCATAAATGCGCACTTCATTAAAAGACGCACGTTCAAACTTTCCAGATGCATTTTCTTTCATAACAGAACATACAAACTCACCAATTTCAGTGGGAACAGTGTTATTGGTCTCCCTTTTTGGCCAGTGCATCAAAGTCTGGAGTTATTTTTGCTGTTCTATTCTCAGGATAGATCTGAGATGTTGGTCCGTTAACTTGGATCTATGACGGGCTTTATTGATCATGACGCTGAACGTCTGCTCACACACGGAGGTCGAGCCAAACAACACCAGCACCTTCTGTGCCATCCTCCGGAGGTTTGGAAACGTGGCTTTGTTAAGTGAGGCATAAAAGTCATTCAGGTTAAGAGACTTGAACGTATCCTTCAAGGCGGAGTCGGACTGAAGATCGATCAGTTCCAACTGCAGCTCCTGCGGTGCGGTTTCAGGGTCTTGTGACAGGGGACGGGACACCAGCAATCGGGGAAACGAAACTAAAAGCAGAGCAATACGCTACAAGACATCGATGGTCAGTGCACCATCTGCTGGTCAATCACGGGTATTGCAGGGACAAAATGAAAGTTATGATTTTGAATTTTTTGGTCATTGGACAAGTTCGGCGGGCCGTATTGAAAAGCATAACGGGCCGTGATTTGCCCATGTCTGGCTTAGACTCTGCAGATCCAGGAGTTCTTGTGCTCCTGGGCTGTGGTACCATCTCAAGTACCTGTGGACAGCTGGCGTCCTATCCCCTGGCTCTCATCCGCACACGTATGCAGGCACAAGGTAAAACGGATTCCGACGTGTTCTTAACATATTGTTCCATAATCAATGGCCCAGCTAGGAGTCAACTCTCAACCTCTTTTGCTTTTCTTTCAGCCATTACTGAAGGGAAACCCAAGCTGACCATGGTGGGCCAGTTCAAGTACATCATATCACACGAGGGTGTAGCCGGCCTGTACCGAGGCATCACCCCCAACTTTCTCAAAGTCATTCCAGCTGTCAGCATCTCCTACGTAGTGTATGAGCGCATGAAGAAAATCCTCGGGGTGGGTTAGTAGACTGAGAAGCAGAAGAGAGGAGATGATGCAGCTCCTCAGAGCGAAGGGCCGCTGAACAGACGCAGGTCACGCTGCTGTGGGTTCTACTTCCTGTTTACACATGCAGTTTCAAGTCTTTGACTACGCTTAGGCTTCTTAGCCCCAATGAAAATAGCAATTTTAACTTTATTTGGAGCCAAAATGAGTACTGTACTTTACATGCTGCTGGGATGGAATAAATCTCCATCGTTTCGTAATGAAGAGGGCTTTAACTGTTCAACTTTAAATGCCATGTCAGCATCCGTACATCCATCCATCTTCCATTAGACGAGACGATCGATGAAACCATCTCTGCTGTGTTGGCTCCAGACATCCGTGGTCGGCGCCGGTTTGAACCCCGAAATGTGAGATAATGATCCAGACTGGCCCGTGATCAGACGAGAGCTGAAGCTGATTTTACATTTCAGCCTTCCTTGGTGGAATATTGTGAAATGCATTTTGTCCATAGCAAGCTGGGATAGGCTCCAGCGAGTCCCGCGACCGGCAGAGCGGGAAAGCGCTCGGCAGATGAATGGATGAATGGATGAATGGCTACCCGGGTGCATCTCAATAAATGAGAGGACTATTCATTCATTCTTGAAGACGGGAAGGAGCCCTATTGTGTTCAGCCACTTAACCAAAGCCGGGTAACGCCTAGCCCCGCTGACTATGGGTGAGAGGTGGGCCACACCCTGGACAAGTCACCAGTTCATCACAGGGCCATTAGAAGATTATGGAAAAGTTCATTTAAAGTTTGACTCTTTTACAGTATAGCTGAAATATTTCAAGCCTTTTGATTATGGCATGATGGCCTTGACATTGCCCAGACACCCCGGTGTTCAGACAATTCGGCTGGCGACCTGCGTGACCCTTGGCCAACCCGAACCCTAACCCTTCAAACGCCTGATTAGCCCAGACACTGCTTTGGATTATGACGTGTCGTTAAGAAGGTGAAAACTATATATTGTCTGAACATAGAGGACACCCTGTCCTGTCAAGAAACTCACTCCAGGGAGTTTTGTCCTTCGGGGTCTTCCTTATGGTTTCCTAACTTCCTGGTGTTGTGGGTGTGACAGTTCTGCTAGCAACCTGCTAGCCGCTGGAGACGTGACTATCTGCACCCGGGTAAAAGCTTAAAGGGAACCTCGACTGTAACTAGAAATCGGTCTAAAAGTACATTTACAAAAATATATAAACATTTCTCCTCAGTTATCAAATCCGTTTTGTTTACAACATAAATTCATACGTGGTGGCCGCCATGTTTTCGCGTGCACATTGATGACGTCAATGGGTTAGGGGTATGGTAACGACATTGCTCAGACCCCCCTATGTTCAGACAAGATCCAGCATTGAAGTAGTTTATGAAAATGTGAAAGGTTTATAGGAATCCTTTCCACTTTGTAATTACCTCCTAACAGTGGTCGTAACACAGTCGTAGTAACCTGAGCGGTTCTGTCGCCGACGTCACGGAATGGCGACGTAGTTTTGAAGCCGCTGGCGTTGAAAATGTTATATTATCTCATAAAGAAGATGCATTATGTCATGGTAAATTTACATAAAGTTTGTGTCGTGTCTTGAGCCCTTTCAACTTGATGAGAGAGGCATACTGAATGCATGAAAGAACAAACCATGGTTCATCCGGATCAAAGGGGGAATCCATTAATCTGCTCATTGGCGATCCACTCGAAATTCATTCCACCCGAAAAAAGCTGTCGTTTTATTTTGAAGGAAAAAGCCTGAAACAGGAAGTCTTGTCTCTGGACGTTCATATTTCTTGATCCTCGATGAGCTCTGTATTTTTCCTTTGCTCCCTTTCCTGGAGTTAATCTGTTTTGAACACTGTTTGTTTGGGTTCCCATAGCAACAGTAAACTCATCCATAAAATAATTTGATGCATAAAATGGTTAAACAAATGACCTAAAAATCTTTTTTTAATTCTGAGCCATCCTGAGGGGGAGGAGCCTCTCAGTTGCCAGAGGGTTACCATGGAGACATACTTTGGTCAATGTTTGTTCCTGTAACTTTGTATAATTTCTTTCCTGTGTTGTGTTGTGTAGCACTTCCTCTTCTGTCGTATGTCCTTAGACCTTCAGCTCTGTAGCAGCAAGCCAGTCCAGTGTGTCATTGTCCAAATCAATGAAGCCCTGATCACCATTTGGCCGGCGGTATATGGGGCAGCTGGTCAGCACGTGGTCCACAGTCTGTGATGGATCCCCACATTCACAGTGGGCACTGTCTGCAAGACCCCACTTCTGCATTGTTGCACCAAAGCGTCCAACTCCTGTCCGCAGCCGGTCGAGGGTATTCCACTCCTTGCGGGGCAGGTCCTGGCCAGGAACATCTGTTGGATCCTCAATGCAGCGGTGGAGCCTGGATGGTACTGCCGCCTTCCACTGGTCCCTCCATCTGGCCTTCACCCAGGATTCCTTAGACATGTCAGCTGGTGTTGTGCGAAGCAGTTCCTGGGCCTGTGCGGCAAAAGGGCGACTGGACTTGAGGCGGGTATGATGTGGCGTCTCCATGACAACCTTGTGGAGGAGGTGGGATTTGCTCAGATGTGCCTTCCAAGCGAGAGCTAGTATGGCTGCGTCTCGCCTGATCTCTGCTGGGGTGATTCCAGCAAGGACCGGTTGGTTGGTTGGAGTGGCACGTAGGCATCCGGAGACAGTCCGTAGTGTGCTATTAAGGGCAGCGTCCAGCTTTTGGAAATGGGTGCTACGGCTCGAGACTGGGGCAGAGTATTCAGTAGCAGGAAGGACCAGGGCCTCGGTGGAGGCTCCCCACGTGGTTCCGGCTAAACGCCGTATCAGTGCTGCACGGGCAGTGGTCTTTCCTTTCACACTGTCCAGATGTTGTTTAAAGCAGTGGTCCCCAACCACCGGGCCGCGGCCCGGTACCGGTCCGTGAGGCATTTGTTACCGGGCCGCACAGAAAGAATAAATAATGTATGCAATTTAAGTTGTATCGATTATTAGCGTCTTAAAGGTGTTTTATGTTGGGGTTTCAGGGGGTTTCATTCATTCTTCCCTCTCTCTCTCCCTCTCTCTCGACAGTGGGCATGGCAGAGAACGGAGCGGCAGTTACAGACGCACCTGAAACCCATCATCCCCATTATCCCACTGCTTAAAGTTCCTCCGTCCCCACAGTCAATCACCAGATCACCCAAATGTCTCCCGTCCCCTCCGATCTGTTCCTGTTTTTCCCGTTCCAGTCCCTGCTCTTTGGTGAAGCCGTTCCGTTCTCTGCCGTTTCTGAACTCAGCTGAGTATTTGATTTTGTTTGTTTGAGTTAACTACCAGACCAGCTGTTGGTTCTGCACTTTTGTTTGGCTGTGATTTTGCGTTGTTTTCTTGTTAGGACGTTCCAGCCTGTCCACCCCCTCAGTACAGTTTTTGACTGAGTGTTTTGTGTTTTTTGGGAACCATTAAAGACTGTATTTTGATTTCCCAACTCAGTCTCCGCATTTTTGGGGTCTGGATCTGCTCCTTGGCCCTACGGGACACGACATTTTATTTTGAAAAACAACAGGAATTTCGCCAACGTAACATTCGCCTGTGAATTGTCATGCTTTACGTGATACGTTACTAAAAACAGACGTAAACTAGCAAAAATAAAATTACAAAACAAACGTTTTTGCAGAGCTTCTTTGCTAATGGAAAGTCCAACCGAGGAGGAAGAAAATAAAACTTATTTTCACAGACAAACCAGGAGTCAGACTTAAAACACGGTTTATCTACAACAGCTGATTAGCTTTGTTAACGAGCAATGAAGGGTTCAAAACTGCTTCAGCACATAAAGACAAGAACCCAGAAGTAAAAGACCTGAACCCTGGATTAAAACACAAGAATGTGGTATTTATTAAACAAAAAACGTGAACATGAAGGACAGAAGTAATTATTGGGACCACAATTTATGGTGACTAGATATTGGTGTAATACTTGTTTATAATAGTTATTGCAAGTGCATAATATAAAGTTTATCGTTAAGAATATATTCCTTTTTCTTTTTATTTCATTACACCCCCGGTCCGCGAAATAATTGACCGGCAAGAAACCGGTCCGTGTCAGGAAAAAGGTTGGGGACCGCTGGTTTAAAGGACAATGTTCTGTCGAGCTTCACGCCAAGGTGTGTCGGGGAGGACTGGGACTGTAGCTGTGCATCGGCAACGATGATGTTGGTTTCACGTGTTGCTTCCCTGTTGTAGAGGTGGAACATTGTTGCAACAGTCTTTTTGACACTGAGCTTGAGTCGCCAGTCCTTCAGGTAAGAGGATAGGATGGCCATATCCTCTGTAAGGCCTTCCTCTACTGCTTCCCAAGAAGGTTTGATAAGCAGGATTGCCATGTCGTCTGCATAGCCAGACGACATGCTTATATACAAGGATGGCATACTTCCTTGATGTTGTTAGGGGTAGGTCGAGGATGTAGATAACAATAATGCTTGATTTTATATAGCACTTTTCTAGGCACCCAAAGACGCTTCACATTGTGCATTATTCATTCACACCACACTTGGTGTTGGAGCTACTAGCCACAGCTGCCCTGGGGCAGGCTGACAGGAGCGAGGCTGCCAATTTGCGCCATCGGCCCTCCTGACCACCACCAACATTCACTCGCTCACTACATTCACACAGGCAATGTGGGTGAAGTGTCTTGCCCAAGGACACAACGACAGTGGACATGTGAAGGTCGGGAATCGAATCAAACCGCCAACCTCTCGATCATAGGACGACCCGCTCAACCACCTGCGCCACCATCGCCCTAGATGTTAAATAACATCGGTGCCAGCACAGAGCCCTGTGGGACACCGTTCCTGAGCCTTCTCACCCTACTGCTTTGGCCGTTGCTGGTCTGGAGCTTAAAGCTGCTTGCTCAGCATCTCCATAATGAAGCTCACCAGGTGCTTGTCCGGGATGGTCTTCAGAAGCTTCATATGTAGCCAGCGCAGCCAGACAGTGTCAGGCAGCTGTGAGGTCCAAGAAGACGGCGCCAGCCTTTTGTTCTTTGGGGAGCTGGGGGTCGATCACTGGGGTAAGGCAAGCCAGGATGAGGCGTTCCAGCAGTTTGAAGGGTACATACAGAAGGGAGATTAGCCCGTATCCCTTTGGGTCATCGCTTGGCTTGTTGGGATTCGGCAGTGCGATCACCTTGGCACGGCGCCAGATTTTTGGCAGCTTGAGGCGTTGGAGACATGCAGATAGGAAGGAACGGAGCCAGTCAGTTACCTTCTTACCTTGGTGTTTCATCTATCCCTGGTGCCTTACCAGTCTTAAGATGTTTTATGGCTTGTTCGGCTTCTTGCATTGAGAAGTTAACCGATAGGTTGGCATCACACCCTGGGGCCCTGTGCAGTTCATGGACTCTCGCTGATGTTGTTCGAGTGAGGTCCTTGTCTGCGTTTGGGAAGCAGCTGTTACTCAGCAGGAGCGACGCAATGGAGTTCGCAGTAATGGGGCACTGTGCCGGGGTTGTTGACCTTCCGGTCAGCTTTTTTAGGGTCTGCCACTCCCTTCGACTGGAGTGTGTGAAGTCGATTGACTCCACTGTCTCAGTCCAACGTTGCCTGCGTTTCTCATTCAGTCTGCTAAAGAGATTTCCGGCTGCTCTCTCCCTGCCTTTCGTCATCCCAACAGGGAACAGAGGCTTTACGTTCACCGTGGGGGATGTTGTTCTTGGCGGCGGCCAGCATCATTTTGCAGTACGAGTTGTAGGCGTCGTTCAGGTTGGTGGAACACGGGTGTGGTAGGGTAGTAACTGCCTTGGTCACTTGTTTAGTGAAACCTGCACAGTTTGCTTTCCGGAAGTTCCATCTCTTGACATCCCTCCCTTGCACAGGCTGGACCAAAGATGGAATGGTGATGAGTGACGGTCGGTGGTGTGACCGGGGAAACATGTCCAGAATGCGTCTTACAGGGAGAGGCTGGTCGTTGTGCCATTTTGCGAATGCCAGGTCTGGGTTGGTGTTGCTGTTCCATCGTGCAGAGTAGAACGTGTGTGGCTCCTTTGGGTCGTATAGGAGTGCAGCATCGACAGTGGAGGCCCAGTCCACCAGGAAGTCACCATCAGCGTTGGAGCTGCTGCCACCCCGGTCTGAGTGGTGGGCAGGGGCAGGGACATCCGGTAGGGACGATGGGACCAATCTGCTGGGCGGTGATTTGTAGATGTTGACGATGGTAGTGTCTTGCACTTTGGTGTTAATCCATTCTATCTCTGCACCATCTGGAGACTGTCCGGCAGCTGACCAGGACATATCTATGCGCACAAATGTGGCCGTGCCATGATGTTTACTGGCAATGTGGCCAGCCAAGGTGTACCCAGGGACCCTCAGGATGTTCTTGTTTTCCTGGTGGGTCTCCTGCAGGGTGATCGCTGTCACGTTGTTTTTTCGGGCCAATTGCTCAAGGATGTCAATCTTGGCAGTGGTGAGGCCTTCGACATTGAGCTGGAGAAGCGCTAGCGCTGGAGCTGTGGACGGTGGACGTTATAAAGACATTTGTTTCGCTTTGTTAGATATTTGAGTTATGCAGCACGCTCACAATACACAGGTTGCACAAACACTCTTAGTTTCTTTATCTCTACATACTTTTCGGTAATAAACACACACATATATTAATCACATATAAAGACTCACACATTGTTAACTGATACACGGTGGGCATAAGTTAGGGCCCCTCCCAGGAGGAGGGTGTTCTACGCCCACTGCCGAAACATTCACTGCCCCCCCCCCCCCCTCCCCCCCGCGCGTCTGTAGGAGAGTCCAGCGCTGTGTTTCCTTACCAGCTTTGTACTTACTGAAAACATTCAGTAAACTTGATTCGTTTTATAATCCTGACTCATTATTGAATAAACACCTCCAACACGAGATATAATAAAAGAACCGGGGAAAAAGGAGAAACCTAACAGCGACATGCGGAGGCCACGTGGAGGCTGTCTTCTCCTTGTGAAGCACTTTGTGGCTTGTTGTCTGTGAAGGTGATCCATGAATAATATATAATATATAAATAACATTTACTTCCTTACTGAAGCTAAATGATGAGCTCAGGTAACGACCAGCAGGTCGAGCCTCGACGTCACCAACAGCAGAACCTGTCAGGTAAAGATGGACCCTGTTCGGATCATGGGTTCTGTTGTCTCAGCTGAAGAACTTGTTGCAGCCCCCGGCGTCGAAATAAGTGCAGAGAGTCACCAACGGGTGTAGTTGCTTTGCGTACTTTATTCAAGCACCTTCAAGCACCTTCAAACACCGTGAAACTAAATAATCAAACAAAAAACATAACCACTCGTCAGTGCATACTGCGTTTCAACATAACGGTCAGATTGCAGGGTACAGCATATTGTATCGGACATACCTCGCTCTGCATACCAAGGGTGCAAACTCGTAAAATATCGTTTGGCGCTCTTCTTTGGCGTCAGGTTATTAGCGCACCATGTCCCTGTCTCGGCGTTTGCAGAGACCAGCTGTTCGTCACGCGCCCGCCGGCGGAACTCTTCCGGCTTTATACGCGGTTCCATACATGTTCCGGGGCTTGCAGCGTCGCCCCAGTCACGTGACACGTCATGCGTCATAGACGGACACTTACAGACTCTACCAGGAACATGAGCGCAGTGAAAGTGGAGCAGAAAGCGGAGCAGCATCCGGATCAAACATCAACAGCGGCTCACGTTTCTGTCGGTCCAGAAGTTTTCAGCGTCCAGAACTCAGAACCTGCTGAGACGCTCAAACAAAGACTCTGACGCAGCTTAAAATAAGATCCATTCTACTTTCGCTTTTGATTCACAACCTGTGACAGTTCTGCCGAGTAACAAGTGACGTCATCGCTCAGACTAAATTCTGATTGGCTCAGACTAAATTCTGATTGGCTCAGACGGACGGGGAAGTCCGCTCCTCTCGGGTTTTGTCCTCACTTCACCCTTGATGGTCGGACTGGAAGCTTTAAAGAATCTTGTGGCTGTTCTGTTGTTTGAGCTGCAGATGGGACAGTTCACGATGAAGACCTCGGTTCTGGTTCTGGTTCTGGTTCTGGGTACAGGTGTACCTGGGGCGGTGGGAGGTGAGTTTCTATCCTGCTGTCTGGGTTGACGGTTCTGTCGTTGGACTTCCTGATATGTTAGGAGTCTAGAAATGTCCAAACGGTACCGACCCGTCATCTTAAAGTTCTTCCTGTAAAGTCCATTTACTTCAGGTCAAACTGGGACAGGAGGACAGAGGTAGTTCTTCCTTCTTTGTCCTCTTTAATTTGATGGGTTCAGAACCTCCGGCTCAGACGGACATCAGACCTGATGACGGAGGTGTGCTGGTGTCGGTCGGTGGTTCTGCTGAGGTCCAACAACAAACCGGTTTAGAGATGGTTTCCAAGCTGCGTCTTCATGATAGAGTTTGTCCACCAGAGAGTGGACAGCTTTATTCTCCAGCTGACAAATGTCCTGATCCGTTTGGATGGGTTCTGACCCGTGTCAGCCTCAGAACCCAGCATGGACTGGACCGCACGGTTTCCACACCGAACTATGAGCAGGGGACGGATTTGTTCAGCATTCTGGACGTGACACAGAAACAGGACGTCCACGTCTTCAGACGACGGCGGAGGTTCTGAGGAGAACAACAATGGAAGTGTCAGAACTCAAAGAGAACAAATCAGAGAACCTTCCTGTTGATACCTGAACAGAACCAACTGTTAGAACCAGGACGAGAAGGAAGAGACGTCAGCTGATGATGGAGGGAATGTTGGAACGTCAGAGGATCAGAATCCGCTCTGAATCCAACGGATATTATAACTGCTGTTATAACTGCTGTTATAACTGCTGTTATAACTGCTGTTATAACTGGTGTTATAACCGGTGTTATAACTGGTATTATAACTGCTGTAATAACTGCTGACTGGTGTTATAACTGGTGTTAGACTGGTGTTCTTTCTTATATAGAACCGTGTCCTTCAAATATTAAATGTATCAATATTAATGAGAAATATTCATCACAAAATCTGTTGTGAGTGAAACAGGTTTTGGGTTCTGCAGGTTCTGCCCATCAGGACCTGACGGTGTTTCGGGACCGGGTCACACCTTTATTTGTTGTGGTGCTGAAACCCAAATCTTTAGGGTCAAACCGTTTTAATTCACAAACTCTCCGACATCTGGCCTTGAAAATGATGCCAGTTATCAGCTGATGGTGGAAAATGACCAGCGCGACTTTGTGACACCATAGAAGAAGAAGTTCTGCTGGGTTTCAGCTTCAGGAGCCTCAGAGTTCAAACCTGTGATCAGAACCAGAAGTTGTCATCGGTCACAGGTTCAGGTGTGAGTGGAGAGCAGGAAGTGATGTCATCAGGTGGAAACAGGTTCAACCTTCAGATGGTGATTCTGGTTTTTCTTTCAGAGACTCACTCTTTGAAGTATTTCGAGACGGCGTCTTCTGGAGTCTCAAACTTCCCGGAGTTTGTGTCCGTTGGTTTGATCGATGACGTCCAGATGTTTCACTATGACAGTAAGACCAAGAGAGCAGAACCCAAACAGGACTGGATGGACAAAGTCACAGCAGAGGATCCAGAGTACTGGACCCAACAGACGAGGATCAATGTGGGGAACCAAGAATGGTACAAATTCAGCATGGAAACTTTAAAGAAGCGCTTCAACCAATCAGAAGGTTTGTTTGTGTTTATTAAATGTTGTGTTCATGCTGTAGGAAGTAAACACACACACACACACACACACACACACCTCTGCAGGAATGCTTTTGCATCACTGCTGGGTTTCTAAAGCTCCGGGACACAGACTGGTTCTGCTGGTTCTGCTGGGTCCAGTGAGGACCAGGTTGATGACTGGAGTCTGTCTCTCTCTCAGGTGTCCACATTTTCCAGCGGCTGTCTGGCTGTGAGTGGGACGATGAGACTGGAGAGGTCACTGGTTTTCATCAGTATGGTTATAATGGAGAAGACTTCATCGTCCTGGACCTGAAGACGGAGACATGGATCGCTCCCAGTCCTCAGGCTGTCATCACCAAACACAGATGGGATCATGAGAGAGCTGGGATGGAATACTACAAGCATTCCCTCACCCAGGAGTGTCCTGAGTGGGGGAGGAAGTATCTGGAGTATGGGAGGAGCTCTCTGCTGAGAACAGGTAGAAGCACATCACCTGGTGGAGTTTCAAACCAACAACCTTCATGTTCCTCTGCTGTTTCTGACCCACACACAGAGACACACTCTGTCCTTTACCTCTCTGTCCTCCTTCTCTCTCCTTCAGTTTTCTTCTCCTCTGCTCCTCCCTTCTTTTGTCGCCTCCTCTCCTCTGAGGTTTATTTGCGTCGTTTCAGTGTCTCTGGCGACAACAGTGACTCCTGATGACGTGTCTTTGTCTCCTCCTCCAGAGCTCCCCTCTCTAACGTGTCTTTGTCTCCTCCTCCAGAGCTCCCCTCTCTAACGTGTCTTTGTCTCCTCCTCCAGAGCTCCCCTCTCTAACGTGTCTTTGTCTCTTCCTCCAGAGCTCCCCTCTCTAACGTGTCTTTGTCTCCTCCTCCAGAGCTCCCCTCTCTAACGTGTCTTTGTCTCCTCCTCCAGATCTCCCCTCTCTAACGTGTCTTTGTCTCCTCCTCCAGAGCTCCCCTCTCCAACGTGTCTTTGTCTCCTCCTCCAGATCTCTCCTCTCTAGCGTGTCTTTGTCTCCTCCTCCAGAGCTCCCCTCTCTAACGTGTCTTTGTCTCCTCCTCCAGATCTCTCCTCTCTAACGTGTCTTTGTCTCCTCCTCCAGAGCTCCCCTCTATAACGTGTCTCTGTCTCCTCCTCCAGAGCTCCCCTCTCTAACGTGTCTTTGTCTCCTCCTCCAGATCTCCCCTCTCTAACGTGTCTTTGTCTCCTCCTCCAGAGCTCCCCTCTCCAACGTGTCTTTGTCTCCTCCTCCAGATCTCTCCTCTCTAGCGTGTCTTTGTCTCCTCCTCCAGAGCTCCCCTCTCTAACGTGTCTTTGTCTCCTCCTCCAGATCTCTCCTCTCTAACGTGTCTTTGTCTCCTCCTCCAGAGCTCCCCTCTCTAACGTGTCTTTGTCTCCTCCTCCAGATCTCCCCTCTCTAACGTGTCTTTGTCTCCTCCTCCAGAGCTCCCCTCTCCAACGTGTCTTTGTCTCCTCCTCCAGATCTCTCCTCTCTAGCGTGTCTTTGTCTCCTCCTCCAGAGCTCCCCTCTCTAACGTGTCTTTGTCTCCTCCTCCAAAGCTCCCCTCTCCAACGTGTCTTTGTCTCCTCCTCCAGAGCTCCCCTCTCTAACGTGTCTTTGTCTCCTCCTCCAGAGCTCCCCTCTCTAACGTGTCTTTGTCTCCTCCTCCAGAGCTCCCCTCTCTAACGTGTCTTTGTCTCCTCCTCCAGATCTCTGCTCTCTAACGTGTCTTTGTCTCCTCCTCCAGATCTCCCTTCTCTAACGTGTCTTTGTCTCCTCCAGAGCTCCTCTCTCTAATGTGTCTTTGTCTCCTCCTCCAGATCTCTCCTCTCTGACATGTCTTTGTCTCCTCCTCCAGATCTCTCCTCTCTGACATGTCTTTGTCTCCTCCTCCAGTGCTCCCCTCTCTAACGTGTCTTTGTCTCCTCCTCCAGAGCTCCCCTCTCTAACGTGTCTTTGTCTCCTCCTCCAGAGCTCCCCTCAGTGTTTCTCCTCCAGAAGACTCCTTCCTCTCCCGTCAGCTGCTTCGCTACAGGTTTCTACCCAGACAGAGCCGCTCTCTTCTGGAGGAAGGATGGGGAGGAGCTTCATGAGGAGGTGGAGCACGGAGAGATCCTCCCCAACCATGACGGAACCTTCCAGATGAGTGTGGACCTGGACCTTTCATCGGCGGCGGCTGAAGACTGGAGGAGGTACGACTGTGTGTTCCAGCTCTTCGGTGTGAAGGACGACTTGGTCACCAGACTGGACAAAGGAAAGATCTGGACCAACTGGGGTGAGACTGGGATCAGGGGGTGAAGGTGGGGACACATTTCTGTCTCTCTGATGGTCCAGATCATGGGTTTGAAGAGTTGGACAGAAGTTTTGTTTCTTTTATTGTCATTTGCTGTTTTCTGTGTAACTTTAGAGTTCAGATAATCAATAAACCACCCGGGACCCAGACAACGGTACCAGAACCCTAACCCGGTACCTGCACAGAAGACGGAAGCCTTTGAATCAGTGATAGTTCTGTTGGTGGTGGCGGTCCGATGTCCACTGGGCTTTCATTCATGCAGGACGATGTCAGTAAAGTCAGTTCATGTCCTCAGCGGAGGAGGTTCTGATTGGACCTGGATCTGTTAGCAGGATGATCCAGAACTGCGGAGGAGGTTCTGATTGGACCTGGATCTGTTAGCAGGACGATCCAGAACTGCGGAGGAGGTTCTGTTGGACCTGGATCTGCTTGTTAGCAGGATGATCCAGAACCCAGTGAATGTTGACGTGAAGCTAGGAGGGTGGGACACGGGTCCAACATGAAGTCCTTCAGTACCGTGGGAAGACACGTTGATTCTAACGCTCCTTTATGAAATCAGCGTTCTTCACCACGTTCCTTCATTTCTCCAGAAGCTGGGATGTAAAACGTTCCCCATATTCCTGATGTGGACCAGGATGTTATCAGAACCTTGTGTTTCTCCATGAGGACAGGTCCACAGAGCTGTGGGACTGTCCAGCCTCAGCAGAGGGACGCAGCGTTCCAGCGCTTCGGAGGTTTCAGTCTAGAGTTGGAGAAAAAGTATTTTGGATCCATTTCAGTTTTCAGAAGTTTCTAGTTTTAAA
This sequence comes from Brachionichthys hirsutus, assembly GCF_040956055.1. Lineage (NCBI taxonomy): Eukaryota > Metazoa > Chordata > Actinopteri > Lophiiformes > Brachionichthyidae > Brachionichthys > Brachionichthys hirsutus. The sequence goes on from NC_090912.1 coordinate 11,786,464, forward strand.
GTCAAACCTCTGTCAGAACATTAGAACACACTAGAACATTAGAACATTGGACGAGTCTCCGTGAGACTGGAACCAACATCAGGACAGAAAGCAGCACAGACCGTCCTCCTGTGGACAGGTGGACATGAAACCACCTAAACAGGACGGCAGGACCACCAACCAGGTGGTGTCCGTCTGCAGGACGGTTCTGTTGGGACATGGACGTTGTTCTCTGACTTGTTGTTTTCTGCTCTCCAGAGGAACCCACTAACGTGAACGCCATCATCATCATCATCATCACTGTAGCGGTTCTTCTCGTCCTCACGGCTGCTGTTGGATTCAAGCTGTACAGACAGAGGACAGGTGAGCGACCCAGACAGAACCAGTCTCTGTCTCCTGGCTTTGATTGGACACTTTGACCTGATGAAGCAAACAGGAGGTGGTTTCAGCTTCAGAGTCCAGAACCACGATGACGGACCAGGGAAGACAGTCGTGCTGTGTTGACCCTTGAGTAACTCCTGGACAGTTTAGTCCATTTCAGAAATTCTAAGCTCCCTCCAGGACAACCACCGTCCTCTTTGGTGAGGCGGAGTCACAAAATCTCAACGTCCATAATTTGACTGTGTAATCCTTGTTTAACCTGTCCACGACCCTTCAGACAAAAATGTCCATTTGTTCTACATAGTGTCCAAGAAAAGGTCACCGAGGGGTGATTTTTGAAAGGGGGATAATTTGGGCTTAAATTTGAAAACCCATATTTCCCACCGCCGTTTGTCTGTCCGGCTGTTAGCAAGATAACTCAAAAAGTTCTGGACGGATCTGGATGAAGTTTCCAGGATTTGTCGGGAATGTTTCCAGGAACAGATGATTACATTTCGGTGATGATCCAGAAGAGATCCTGGATTCTGGATCACTTGGAACTATTTGTTAATATTGCAGTCAATGGAGATTCAAAATATTCTCCTCAATATCTCAGTTGATTATTTATCAATGTTTATGGAATTTGACACGCAGGGTGGGGGGGGGCGGGGGGGGGGGTGTCTATCTCTCCAACTGGATCAGGTCCAGAATGAGGTCAGGAAAAATATTACATTTTACAGGTGGACATTTTGTCCACTTAAAGGGTCATGAATTGGACTTTTTTTGTAACACAAGCGTTAAACTGTCCCCGGTTCCTCTCGGAGGACGTCCCGTTCTTCGTCTCCTCTGTTTAGCAGCAGCTACTTTTGTTTGATGGAGTGTTGCTGGTGATCCACTCGCATCCGTTCACCTGCAACCGTGAGCGGTGGACTGATGCGTCTTTGTTATCCAGGTAAACCTCGTCCACCTTCTGAGGACAGCGCTGAGCTCACGAAGAGACTGCAGCCAGAGGTGGACATGCAGCCGGAGGTGGACATGCAGCCGGAGGTGGACATGCAGCCGGAGGTGGACATGCAGCCGGAGGTGGACATGCAGCCGGAGGTCGTCATCCAGCCAGAGGTCGTCATCCAGCCAGAGATCATCATCCAGCCGGAGGGCGTTGGGACAAGGACAGAATGAACGCAGTGAGTGTCTTCGTGTGGGACACTATGTGTAGAAGAACCTTCTGACACGGGGAGATTATTCTGTCAGACTTGTGAGACGAGATAGTCTTTGACCTTTGGTGTCTTTTCCACAACAAAAGGTGAAGCGGTTTCACCTGAAGGGATCTGAGGTTGTTGGACAAAGACAATGAGTCCACCTGGACATTTAAGGTGGACTGATCGGGTTCGGGTGTGGCTTCGTGGCGTTTCTGCTCAGTTCTGTTGGTTCTGTCTCCGCAGGGTTCTGGGACAAGGAGCGGTGTCCCCACATCGTCCTGTTTGAACTGGAGTCCACCGGGTCTTCACCAGAACCCGATCCAATCAAAGATATCAGCGACGAGGATCCAGTGATCGATACTTATTGATTAGAGTCTAAACGGTGTCATTTAAATATTTTGGGGATTGTTCTCGTCTCTCTTCTCTGGAGACGTCAAACAGGATCTTTAAGACTGTCTTCATCCAACGTCCTTAGAACGTCCTCCATCATTACACTTTAACTCTTCGGCTGCTGGGTTGTTTGTGCTTTCCCTTTGTCCTATGGGTCCTCCTGGGGTCATGTGATGTGAGACGAGAGACATCTGACGGCCTCTAGAGTCGTCTCTGCTGTCCGTCCTCAGAAATCCTTCCTTTGCTTCCAGTCCTCCTGGAACCTGCGGCGGGACTCGGACACTAACGAGTCCGGAGGTGTCGGAGTAAACGGGCGTGTCTTTGTTCCTCCTGGACTCCGCCCCTCCCCCAGTGCTTCCTGTCTGTTCACGGATCACAATCACTTCCTGTGTTGTTAACGAGACGAAGGCTGAAGTCGTCCTGCTGGTTCCTTTCTTTAGACAGAAATTCTGCTTTACAATAAAATCCCACATTTCCCACGTTTCTTGTTTGATTGATCCGTCTCCAATCCCATGAATATTCCCAGTCCGATTGGTCCGTCTCCAAACCATGAATATTCCCAGTCTCATTGATCCGTCTCCAATCCCATGAATATTCCCAGTCTCATCGCTCCGTCTCCAATCCCATGAATATTCCCAGTCACTTTGCCCCGTCTCCAATCTATAAAACTAAAATCGCATGTAAGTCTGCTGTGTTCAGTGACAGAAATGATACAGTTCCTGATAGTCAGACTGATAACAGCCATCCTGCGTTTTGGATGGAGGTCGCAGGTTCAAATCCGGCTGGGGGCCTCTCTTTGTGGAGTCTTTATTACCCTCGCCGAAGGGGAGGCAAGGGTATTGCAATTGGGTCTGTTTGTCTGTCTGTCTGGATCCAGATTCTAGAATGTTTTTAAAGGATTCTTTAACATTGCGAGATAGGGCACTTTTCTTAATTTCTTCAAAACGCATGGCGGTATGGATCTGAAAAAAATCACACATAAGTACTCCTTAAAGGTCTATGACCATGACTAATTTCGGCCGAATCCGGATCACAATCCGGATCTGAGAGCTAATTTTCGTTCTAAAATCTGCATTTTTCAGGAGTCCATCCTGACCTCAATTCTGGAGCTAGAGACTTCAAATTTGGTGTGCACACTCATAGTTCATTCTGGTTTCATATATGTTACAGTTGTAGTTGTATCTTTTCCCGTTCTGGAGCAGCAAGCTAGAGCAGGTTTGGCCCCTCTGATCCGGAAGCCCTGTTTACTGTCTCACAAGATCGAATAGTCTTTTGGAGGCGGGGTTTGCAATCTCTGATTGGCTCATGTTCCAAATGAGAATTAGTTCTCAATTAACTTACCTGTTTAAATAGAGGTAAAATAAAACAACATCTTCTTGTACATGAAACAATCGTCTCTTCTGACTACGGGCGAGAGGCGGGGTACTCCCAGGATGTGTCACCAGCTCATTGCGGGGCCACACAGACACGGGGAAAACAAAAAACGCCACACAGAATGCAAATCGAACCCAGTACCTGTTTGCTGTGAGGCGGCGGTGCTAATCACTGCGCCACCATTCTGCCCCGTAATTACTGTCATCTGTAAACAAAAATAAAAATAAAATAGAACTAAATAAATAAAAACTATTCTGAAAAAAGATCAGGACATAACAAAACTGGAACAGAAAGGATCAGATAGAAGACATATGAAAAAGCTTGCTTCTTTTTTTATAGTGAAAACGTGATGCATTCAGTTGTAACCTGCAAAGAATTCGACAATACAAATGATTAAAGGCCACCTGGACGATATACCGGTACAAGTTGTCCTTTACATTTCTCCTGGTACCACAGATGTTTGACATCGGAGAACATTTGACTGTGCCAGACGAGTTCTCAGAGCGTGAGCGGCGCTCAGGTCTGGTGTGGAAGCAGCTGGTTGCTGGGGCGATGGCAGGCGCTGTGTCCCGAACAGGCACTGCACCATTGGACCGTCTAAAAGTCTTCCTGCAGGTGGGTCATTTCACAAAGTTCACGATTATACTTTTGTGAAGGGCTGTCTCAAAGCTTTTCTCATTTGTGCTCGGAGAGTTTTTGTCTGTCGAGACGGTGAAACAAACGGTTAGAGGAGCTGACGTTAAGAGTGTTTGAGCTGCCAGCGAGGATGACCGAGGCTGATTCACACCTCGGAACTGAGTGGTTGTTAGAGATTAAGTCTCTAACATTGTGATATTAATTTACAAACGCACCGAAATGAAACAGGCGGACACCAGGCTTCTATTTTCTCTCACGCTGCCCGGACCGGCTGGTCCGGCGCGCTTCCTCCAACCAACTGTTTCCGCTTCCCGGAACAAGTTTATTTATAACGTTCATGGCTCCACCTCTTGACTTAGTGACATCACGATACCTTCAGAGCACACAACATCGCTGCCCACCAGATGGGGCTGTTCTTGATCTCACGGTTACATTTAAACAAATGAAAATAAGCAAATGACCCTATCAGTGGTCAAACTGAATGGTTCTGGGCTGTCACCAACTATAGAGCCTTTAAACTAAAGCTCGCACCTCAAGGCTGGAAAACTGCTTTTTGCCCAGGGCCATCACTGACCTGAACCTGATAAAGGACCTCACCTCGCACCCCCTTCCTGTTGAACTAGCTCAGTTTGGCAGCTTGTATCTGTACCCACTGTACTCAGATGATTGACTTGTTTTTGCATTCAGGTACATGGTTCTAAATCTCAAGGAATGAATCTCTGGTCTGGACTGAGGGGAATGATCAAGGAAGGAGGCGTGTTCTCACTCTGGAGGGGAAATGGGATCAATGTCCTCAAGATTGCTCCTGAATCGGCCATTAAGTTTATGGCCTATGAACAGGTCGGTGCGCTCCAACCAATCAATGACAAGAAATAATTAGAACTCAATCCTTATAAATAAACCTAATGGTACATGTAAGACCAGAACTCTACCCAGTCTTGAATAATGCCTATTTTCATGTCCGGATAGTTGAATTCTCTCCACAAATGCATCATATTATTGCCCCCCCCCCCCCCCCCCCCCTCTGGGCCCTTCCCACGTCTGTCTTTCCCCGTCAACCATTCTTTCTTTTACTTTAGATGAAGTGCTTGATTCGGGGCAGTAAAGAGGGGGGCTCTTTAAGGGTACAAGAAAGGTTTATCGCTGGATCTTTGGCAGGAGCTTCTGCCCAGACCATCATCTACCCAATGGAGGTCAGTTTAAAGGTCATCGTATCTCTGCTGCCTTTCTGGGTCTGTCCTTTACAACACGAGCCTGCATTCATCCATTCATACAGTGGCTGCACTCATACCGCAGGTGTGGCTTCCTCTAAGCCAGGTGAGGGCTGTGGACTCCGTCACACTCCTGGACCGACAAAGGCATAAAGTTCTCACATTCTGCAGTGTATTTCTGTGGCACTAAGTTCAGTGCCTAGACTTAAAGTGAACTTTATTTCTAATGGTGCACGTAGCAGCACAATAAAGTAAATAAATACAAAGAGGCCGTAGGGGTACAGTCGATCCTCACCCTGCTTCTCCACTCTGGTGTGTAGGTGCTGAAGACTCGTCTTACACTGAGGACGACTGGACAGTACTCGGGTGTGGCTGATTGTGCCAGGAAGATCCTGAAGGTGGAGGGAGCCCAGGCTTTCTACAGGGGCTACCTGCCAAATACAGTCGGCATCATTCCTTATGCTGGTATCGATTTGGCCGTGTACGAGGTGTGTGCCGCCCACAGTCAAAACCAGAAGCTCAAAGATAGCCCGCTAAAGTTTGACCTTACTTTCGCAACTCGCCACCTTTACATATGAAACTATTTCTGCCTGTTCCTGCTCCATCTAAAGACTCTGAAGAACGCTTGGCTTCAGAGGTACTGCTTAGACTCTGCAGATCCAGGAGTTCTTGTGCTCCTGGGCTGTGGTACCATCTCAAGTACCTGTGGACAGCTGGCGTCCTATCCCCTGGCTCTCATCCGCACACGTATGCAGGCACAAGGTAAAACGGATTCCGACGTGTTCTTAACATATTGTTCCATAATCAATGGCCCAGCTAGGAGTCAACTCTCAACCTCTTTTGCTTTTCTTTCAGCCATTACTGAAGGGAAACCCAAGCTGACCATGGTGGGCCAGTTCAAGTACATCATATCACACGAGGGTGTAGCCGGCCTGTACCGAGGCATCACCCCCAACTTTCTCAAAGTCATTCCAGCTGTCAGCATCTCCTACGTAGTGTATGAGCGCATGAAGAAAATCCTCGGGGTGGGTTAGTAGACTGAGAAGCAGAAGAGAGGAGATGATGCAGCTCCTCAGAGCGAAGGGCCGCTGAACAGACGCAGGTCACAGTGCTGTGGGTTCTACTTCCTGTTTACACATGCAGTTTCAAGTCTTTGACTACCCTTAGGCTTCTTTGCCCCAATAAAAATAGCAATTTTAACTTTATTTGGAGCCAAAATGAGTGCTGTACTTTACATGCTGCTGGGATGGAATAAATCTCCATCGTTTCGTAATGAAGAGGGCTTTAACTGTTCAACTTTAAATGCCATGTCAGCATCCGTACATCCATCCATCTTCCATTAGACGAGACGATCGATGAAACCATCTCTGCTGTGTTGGCTCCAGACATCCGTGGTCGGCGCCGGTTTGAACCCCGAAATGTGAGATAATGATCCAGACTGGCCCGTGATCAGACGAGAGCTGAAGCTGATTTTACATTTCAGCCTTCTTTGGTGGAATATTGTGAAATGCATTTTGTCCATAGCAAGCTGGGATAGGCTCCAGCGAGTCCCGCGACCGGCAGAGCGGGAAAGCGCTCGGCAGATGAATGGATGAATGGATGAATGGCTACCCGGGTGCATCTCAATAAATGAGAGGACTATTCATTCATTCTTGAAGACGAGAAGGAGCCCCATTGTGTTCAGCCATTTAACCGAAGCCGGGTAACGCCTAGCCCCGCTGACTATGGGTGAGAGGTGGGCCACACCCTGGAAAAGTCACCAGTTCATCACAGGGCCATTAGAAGATTATGGAAAAGTTAATTTAAAGTTTGACCCTTTTACAGTATAGCTGAAATATTTCAAGCCTTTTGATTATGGCATGATGGCCTTGACATTGCCCAGACACCCCGGTGTTCAGACAATTCGGCTGGCGACCTGCGTGACCCTTGGCCAACCCGAACCCTAACCCTTCAAACGCCTGATTAGCCCAGACGCTGCTTTGGATTATGACGTGTCGTTAAGAAGGTGAAAACTATATATTGTCTGAACATAGAGGACACCCTGTCCTGTCAATAAACTCACTCCAGGGAGTTTTGTCCTTCGGGGTCTTCCTTATGGTTTCCCAACTTCCTGGTGTTGTGGGTGTGACAGTTCTGCTAGCAACCTGCTAGCCGCTGGAGACGTGACTATTTGCACCTGGGTAAAAGTTTAAAGGGAACCTCGACTGTAACTACAAATCGGTCTAAAAGTACATTTACAAAAATATATAAACATTTCTCCTCAGTTATCAAATCCGTTTTGTTTAGAACATAAATTCATACGTGGTGGCCGCCATGTTTTTGCGTGCACATTGATGACGTCAATGGGTTAGGGGTATGGTAACGACATTGCTCAGACCCCCCTATGTTCAGACAAGATCCAGCATTGAAGTAGTTTATGAAAATGTGAATGTGGAAATGTTTATAGGAATCCTTTGCACTTTGTAATTACCTCCTAACAGTGGTCGTAACACAGTCGTAGTAACCTGAGTGGTTCTGTCGCCGACGTCACGGAATGGCGACGTAGTTTTGAAGCCGCTGGCGTTGAAAATGTTACATTATCTCATAAAGAAGATGCATTATGTCATGGTAAATTTACATAAAGTTTGTGTCGTGTCTTGAGCCCTTTCAACTTGATGAGAGAGGCATACTGAATGCATGAAAGAACAAACCATGGTTCATCCGGATCAAAGGGGGAATCCATTAATCTGCTCATTGGCGATCCACTCGAAATTCATTCCACCCGAAAAAAGCTGTCGTTTTATTTTGAAGGAAAAAGCCTGAAACAGGAAGTCTTGTCTCTGGACGTTCATATTTCTTGATCCTCGATGATCTCTGTATTTTTCCTTTGCTCCCTTTCCTGGAGTTAATCTGTTTTGAACACTGTTTGTTTGGGTTCCCATAGCAACAGTAAACTCATCCATAAAATAATGTGATGCATAAAATGGTTAAATAAATGACCTGAAAATCTTTTTTTAATTCTGAGCCATCCTTAGGGGGAGGAGCCTCTCAGTTGCCAGAGGGTTACCATGGAGACATACTTTGGTCAATGTTTGTTCCTGTAACTTTGTATAATTTCTTTCCTGTGTTGTGTTGTGTAGCACTTCCTCTTCTGTCGTATGTCCTTAGACCTTCAGCTCTGTAGCAGCAAGCCAGTCCAGTGTGTCATTGTCCAAATCAATGAAGCCCTGATCACCATTTGGCCGGCGGTATATGGGGCAGCTGGTCAGCACGTGGTCCACAGTCTGTGATGGATCCCCACATTCACAGTGGGCACTGTCTGCAAGACCCCACTTCTGCATTGTTGCACCAAAGCGTCCAACTCCTGTCCGCAGCCGGTTGAGGGTATTCCCATCCTTGCGGGGCAGGTCCTGGCCAGGAACATCTGTTGGATCCTCAATGCAGCGGTGGAGCCTGGATGGTACTGCCGCCTTCCACTGGTCCCTCCATCTGGCCTTCACCCAGGATTCCTTAGACATGTCAGCTGGTGTTGTGCGAAGCAGTTCCTGGGCCTGTGCGGCAAAAGGGCGACTGGACTTGAGGCGGGTATGATGTGGCGTCTCCATGACAACCTTGTGGAGGAGGTGGGATTCGCTCAGATGTGCCTTCCAAGCAAGAGCTAGTATGGCTGCGTCTCGCCTGATCTCTGCTGGGGTGATTCCAGCAAGGACCGGTTGGTTGGTTGGAGTGGCACGTAGGCATCCGGAGACAGTCCGTAGTGTGCTATTAAGGGCAGCGTCCAGCTTTTGGAAATGGGTGCTACGGCTCGAGACTGGGGCAGAGTATTCAGTAGCAGGAAGGACCAGGGCCTCGGTGGAGGCTCCCCACGTGGTTCCGGCTAAACGCCGTATCAGTGCGGCACGGGCAGTGGTCTTTCCTTTCACACTGTCCAGATGTTGTTTAAACCAGTGGTCCCCAACCACCGGGCCGCGGCCCGGTACCGGTCCGTGAGGCATTTGTTACCGGGCCGCACAGAAAGAATAAATAATGTATGCAATTTAAGTTGTATCGATTATTAGCGTCTAAAAGGTGTTTTATTTTGAAAAACAACCAGATTTTTGCCAACGTAACATTCACCTGTGAATAGTCATGCTTTACGTGATACGTTACTAAAAACAGACGTAAACTAGCGAAGATAAAATTACAAAACAAACGTTTTTGCAGAGCTTCTTTGCTAATGGAAAGTCCAACTGAGGAGGAAGAAAATAAAACTTATTTTCACAGACAAACCAGGAGTCAGACTTAAAACACGGTTTATCTACAACAGCTGATTAGCTTTGTTAACGAGCAATGAAGGGTTCAAAACTGCTTCAGCACATAAAGACAAGAACCCAGAAGTAAAAGACCTGAACCCTGGATTAAAACACAAGAATGTGGTATTTATTAAACAAAAAACGTGAACATGAAGGACAGAAGTAATTATTGGGACCACAATTTATGGTGACTAGATATTGGTGTAATACTTGTTTATAATAGTTATTCAAGGTGCATAATATAAAGTTTATTGTTAAGAATATATTCATTTTTCTTTTTATTTAATTACACCCCCGGTCCGCGAAATAATTGACCGGCAAGAAACCGGTCCGTGTCAGGAAAAAGGTTGGGGACCGCTGGTTTAAAGGACAATGTTCTGTCGAGCTTCACGCCAAGGTGTGTCGGGGAGGACTGGGACTGTAGCTGTGCATCGGCAACGATGATGTTGGTTTCACGTGTTGCTTCCCTGTTGTAGAGGTGGAACATTGTTGCAACAGTCTTTTTGACACTGAGCTTGAGTCGCCAGTCCTTCAGGTAAGAGGATAGGATGGCCATATCCTCTGTAAGGCCTTCCTCTACTGCTTCCCAAGAGGGTTTGATAAGCAGGATTGCCATGTTGTCTGCATAGCCAGACGACATACTTATATACAAGGACGGCATACTTCCTTGATGTTGTTAGGGGTAGGTCGTGGATGTAGATAACAATAATGCTTGATTTTATATAGCACTTTTCTAGGCACCCAAAGACGCTTCACATTGTGCATTATTCATTCACACCACACTTGGTGGTGGAGCTACTAGCCACAGCTGCCCTGGGGCAGGCTGACAGGAGCGAGGCTGCCAATTTGCGCCATCGGCCCTCCTGACCACCACCAACATTCACTCGCTCACTACATTCACACAGGCAATGTGGGTGAAGTGTCTTGCCCAAGGACACAACGACAGTGGACATGTGAAGGTCGGGAATCGAATCAAACCGCCAACCTCTCGATCATAGGACGACCCGCTCAACCACCTGCGCCACCATCGCCCTAGATGTTAAATAACATCGGTGCCAGCACAGAGCCCTGTGGGACACCGTTCCTGAGCTTTCTTACCCTACTGCTTTGGCCGTTGCTGGTCTGGAGCTTAAAGCTGCGGTTGCTCAGCATCTCCATAATGAAGCTCACCAGGTGCTTGTCCGGGATGGTCTTCAGAAGCTTCATATGTAGCCAGCGCAGCCAGACAGTGTCAGGCAGCTGTGAGGTCCAAGAAGACGGCGCCAGCCTTTTGTTCTTTGGGGAGCTGGGGGTCGATCACTGGGGTAAGGCAAGCCAGGATGAGGCGTTCCAGCAGTTTGACGGGTACACACAGAAGGGAGATTGGCCCGTATCCCTTTGGGTCATCGCTTGGCTTGTTGGGATTCGGCAGTGCGATCACCTTGGCACGGCGCCAGATTTTTGGCAGCTTTAGGCGTTGGAGACATGCAGATAGGAAGGAACGGAGCCAGTCAGTTACCTTCTTACCTTGGTGTTTCATCTATCCCTGGTGCCTTACCAGTCTTAAGATGTTTTATGGCTTGTTCGGTTTCTTGCATTGAGAAGTTAACCGATAGGTTGGCATCACACCCTGGGGCCCTGTGCAGTTCATGGACTCTCGCTGATGTTGTTCGAGTGAGGTCCTTGTCTGCGTTCGGGAAGCAGCTGTTACTCAACAGGAGCGACGCAATGGAGTTCGCAGTAATGGGGCACTGTGCCGGGGTTGTTGACCTTCCGGTCAGCTTTTTTAGGGTCTGCCACTCCCTTTGACTGGAGTGTGTGAAGTCGATTGACTCCACTGTCTCAGTCCAACGTTGCCTGCGTTTCTCTTTCAGTCTGCTGAAGAGATTTCCTGCTGCTCTCTCCCTGCCTTTCGTCATCCCAACAGGGAACAGAGGCTTTACGTTCACCGTGGGGGATGTTGTTCTTGGCGGCGGCCAGCATCATTTTGCAGTACGAGTTGTAGGCGTCGTTCAGGTTGGTGGAACACGGGTGTGGTAGGGTAGTAACTGCCTTGGTCACTTGTTTAGTGAAACCTGCACAGTTCGCTTTCTGGAAGTTCCATCTCTTGACATCCCTCCCTTGCACAGGCTGGACCAAAGATGGAATGGTGATGAGTGACGGTCGGTGGTGTGACCGGGGAAACATGTCCAGAATGCGTCTTGCAGGGAGAGGCTGGTCGTTGTGCCATTTTGCGAATGCCAGGTCTGGGTTGGTGTTGCTGTTCCATCGTGCAGAGTAGAACGTGTGTGGCTCCTTTGGGTCGTATAGGAGTGCAGCATCGACAGTGGAGGCCCAGTTTACCAGGAAGTCACCATCAGCGTTGGAGCTGCTGCAACCCCGGTCTGAGTGGTGGGCAGGGGCAGGGACATCCGGCAGGGACAATGGGACCAATCTGCTTGGCGGTGGTTTGTAGATGTTGACGATGGTAGTGTCTTGCACTTTGGTGTTAATCCATTCTATCTCTGCACCATCTGGAGACTGTCCGGCAGCTGACCACGACATATCTATGCGCACAAATGTGGCCGTGCCATGATGTTTACTGGCAATGTGGCCAGCCAAGGTGTACCCAGGGACCCTCAGGATGTTCTTGTTTTCCTGGTGGGTCTCCTGCAGGGTGATCGCTGTCACGTTGTTTTTTCGGGCCAATTGCTCAAGGATGTCAATCTTGGCAGTGGTGAGGCCTTCGACATTGAGCTGGAGAAGCGCTAGCGCTGGAGCTGTGGACGGTGGACGTTATAAAGACATTTGTTTCGCTTTGTTAGATATTTGAGTTATGCAGCACGCTCACAATACACAGGTTGCACAAACACTCTTAGTTTCTTCATCTCTACATACTTTTCGGTAATAAACACACACATATATTAATCACATATAAAGACTCACACATTGTTAACTGATACACGGTGGGCATAAGTTAGGGCCCCTCCCAGGAGGAGGGTGTTCTACGCCCACTGCCGAAACATTCACTGCCCCCCCCCCCCGCGCGTCTGTAGGAGAGTCCAGCGCTGTGTTTCCTTACCAGCTTTGTACTTACTGAAAACCTTCAGTAAACTTGATTCGTTTTATAATCCTGACTCATTATTGAATAAACACCTCCAACACGAGATATAATAAAAGAACCGGGGAAAAAGGAGAAACCTAACAGCGACATGCGGAGGCCACGTGGAGGCTGTCTTCTCCTTGTGAAGCACTTTGTGGCTTGTTGTCTGTGAAGGTGATCCATGAATAATATATAATATATAAATAACATTTACTTCCTTCCTGAAGCTAAATGATGAGCTCAGGTAACGACCAGCAGGTCGAGCCTCAACGTCACCAACAGCAGAACCTGTCAGGTAAAGATGGACCCTGTTCGGATCATGGGTTCTGTTGTCTCAGCTGAAGAACTCAAGGTGGGACTTTTATTATTCCGCATTGACTCTACCAGGAACACGAGCGCAGTGAAAGTGGAGCAGAAAGCGGAGCAGCATCTGGATCAAACATCAACAGCGGCTCACGTTTCTGTCGGTCCAGAAGTTTTCAGCGTCCAGAACTCAGAACCTGCTGAGACGCTCAAACAAAGACTCTGACGCAGCTTAAAATAAGATCCATTCTACTTTCGCTTTTGATTCACAACCTGTGACAGTTCTGCCGAGTAACAAGTGACGTCATCGCTCAGACTAAATTCTGATTGGCTCAGACGGACGGGGAAGTCCGCTCCTCTCGGGTTTTGTCCTCACTTCACCCTTGACGGTCGGACTGGAAGCTTTAAAGAATCTTGTGGCTGTTCTGTTGTTTGAGCTGCAGATGGGACAGTTCACGATGAAGACCTCGGTTCTGGTTCTGGTTCTGGTTCTGGGTACAGGTGTACCTGGGGCGGTGGGAGGTGAGTTTCTATCCTGCTGTCTGGGTTGACGGTTCTGTTGTTGGACTTCCTGACATGTTAGGAGTCTAGAAATGTCCAAACGGTACCGACCCGTCATCTTAAAGTAAAGTCCATTTACTTCAGGTCCAACTGGGACAGGAGGACAGAGGTAGTGCTTCCTTCTTTGTCCTCTTTAATTTGATGGGTTCAGAACCTCCGGCTCAGACGGACATCAGACCTGATGACGGAGGTGTGCTGGTGTCGGTCGGTGGTTCTGCTGAGGTCCAACAACAAACCGGTTTAGAGATGGTTTCCAAGCTGCGTCTTCATGATAGAGTTTGTCCACCAGAGAGTGGACAGCTTTATTCTCCAGCTGACAAATGTCCTGATCCGTTTGGATGGGTTCTGACCCGTGTCAGCCTCAGAACCCAGCATGGACTGGACCGCACGGTTTCCACACCGAACTATGAGCAGGGGACGGATTTGTTCAGCATTCTGGACGTGACACAGAAACAGGACGTCCACGTCTTCAGACGACGGCGGAGGTTCTGAGGAGAACAACAATGGAAGTGTCAGAACTCAAAGAGAACAAATCAGAGAACCTTCCTGTTGATACCTGAACAGAACCAACTGTTAGAACCAGGACGAGAAGGAAGAGACGTCAGCTGATGATGGAGGGAATGTTGGAACGTCAGAGGATCAGAATCCGCTCTGAATCCAACGGATATTATAACTGCTGTTATAACTGGTGTTATAACTGGTATTATAACTGCTGTAATAACTGCTGACTGGTGTTATAACCGGTGTTATAACTGGTGTTATAACCGGTGTTATAACTGGTATTATAACTGCTGTAATAACTGCTGACTGGTGTTATAACTGGTGTTAGACTGGCGATTTTTCTTATATAGAACCGTGTTCTTCAAATATTAAATGTATCAATATTAATGAGAAATATTCATCACAAAATCTGTTGTGAGTGAAACAGGCTTTGGGTTCTGCAGGTTCTGCCCATCAGGACCTGACGGTGTTTCGGGACCGGGTCACACCTTTATTTGTTGTGGTGCTGAAACCCAAATCTTTAGGGTCAAACCGTTTTAATTCACAAACTCTCCGACATCTGGCCTTGAAAATGATGCCAGTTATCAGCTGATGGTGGAAAATGACCAGCGCGACTTTGTGAAACCATAGAAGAAGAAGTTCTGCTGGGTTTCAGCTGCAGGAGCCTCAGAGTTCAAACCTGTGATCAGAACCAGAAGTTGTCATCGGTCACAGGTTCAGGTGTGAGTGGAGAGCAGGAAGTGATGTCATCAGGTGGAAACAGGTTCAACCTTCAGATCGTGATTCTGGTTTTTCTTTCAGAGACTCACTCTTTGAAGTATTTCGAGACGGCGTCTTCTGGAGTCTCAAACTTCCCGGAGTTTGTGTCCGTTGGTTTGATCGATGACGTCCAGATGGTTCACTATGACAGTAAGACCAAGAGAGCAGAACCCAAACAGGACTGGATGGACAAAGTCACAGCAGAGCATCCAGAGTACTGGACCCGAAAGAAGAGGAACAATGTGGGGAAACAAGAAGTGTACAAATTCAACATGGAAACTTTAAAGAAGCGCTTCAACCAATCAGAAGGTTTGTTTGTGTTTATTAAATGTTGTGTTCATGCTGTAGGAAGTAAACACACACACACACACGCACACACACACACGCACACACACACCTCTGCAGGAACGCTTTTGCATCACTGCTGGGTTTCTAAAGCTCCGGGACACACACTGGTTCTGCTGGTTCTGCTGGTTCTGCTGGGTCCAGTGAGGACCAGGTCGATGACTGGAGTCTGTCTCTCTCAGGTGTCCACATTGTCCAGCGGATGTACGGCTGTGAGTGGGACGATGAGACTGGAGAGGTCACTGGTTTTAATCAGTTCGGTTATAATGGAGAAGACTTCATCGTCCTGGACCTGAAGACGGAGACATGGATCGCTCCCAGTCCTCAGGCTGTCATCACCAAACACAGATGGGATCATGATAGAGCTCTGATGGAATACGACAAGCATTACCTCACCCAGGAGTGTCCTGAGTGGGGGAGGAAGTATCTGGAGTATGGGAGGAGCTCTCTGCTGAGAACAGGTAGAAGCACATCACCTGGTGGAGTTTCAAACCAACAACCTTCATGTTCCTCTGCTGTTTCTGACCCACACACAGAGACACACTCTGTCCTTTACCTCTCTGTCCTCCTTCTCTCTCCTTCAGTCTTCTTCTCCTCTGCTCCTCCCTTCTTTTGTCGCCTCCTCTCCTCTGAGGTTTATTTGCGTCGTTGCGTTTCAGTGTCTCTGGCGACAACAGTGACTCCTGATGACGTGTCTGTCTCCTCCTCCAGAGCTCTCCTCTCTAACGTGTCTTTGTCTCCTCCTCCAGAGCTCCCCTCTCTAACATGTCTTTGTCTCCTCCTCCAGATCTCCCCTCTCTAATGTGTCTTTGTCTCCTCCTCCAGAGCTCCCCTCTCTAACGTGTCTTTGTCTCCTCCTCCAGATCTCTCCTCTCTAACGTGTCTTTGTCTCCTCCTCCAGAGATCCCCTCTCTAACGTGTCTTTGTCTCCTCCTCCAGATCTCTCCTCTCTAACGTGTCTTTGTCTCCTCCTCCAGAGCTCCCCTCTCTAATGTGTCTCTGTCTCCTCCTCCAGAGCTCCCCTCTCTAACGTGTCTTTGTCTCCTCCTCCAGATCTCCCCTCTATAACGTGTCTTTGTCTCCTCCTCCAGAGCTCCCCTCTCTAACGTGTCTTTGTCTCCTCCTCCAGAGCTCCCCTCTCTAACGTGTCTTTGTCTCCCCCTCCAGAGCTCCCCTCTCTAACGTGTCTTTGTCTCCTCCTCCAGATCTCCCCTCTCTAACGTGTCTTTGTCTCCTCCAGAGCTCCTCTCTCTAATGTGTCTCTGTCTCCTCCTCCAGAGCTCCCCTCTCTAACGTGTCTTTGTCTCCTCCTCCAGAGCTCCCCTCAGTGTTTCTCCTCCAGAAGACTCCTTCCTCTCCCGTCAGCTGCTTCGCTACAGGTTTCTACCCAGACAGAGCCGCTCTCTTCTGGAGGAAGGATGGGGAGGAGCTTCATGAGGAGGTGGAGCACGGAGAGATCCTCCCCAACCATGACGGAACCTTCCAGATGAGTGTGGACCTGGACCTTTCATCGGCGGCGGCTGAAGACTGGAGGAGGTACGACTGTGTGTTCCAGCTCTTCGGTGTGAAGGACGACTTGGTCACCAGACTGGACAAAGGAAAGATCTGGACCAACTGGGGTGAGACTGGGATCAGGGGGTGAAGGTGGGGACACATTTCTGTCTCTCTGATGGTCCAGATCATGGGTTTGAAGAGATGGACAGAAGTTTTGTTTCTTTCACTGTCGTTTGGTGTTTTCTGTGTAACTTTAGAGTTCAGATAATCAATAAACCACCCGGGACCTGGACAACGGTACCAGAACCCTAACCCGGTACCTGCACAGAAGACGGAAGCCTTTGAATCAGTGATAGTTCATTTGGTGGTGGCGGTCCAATGTCCACTGGGCTTTCATTCATGCAGGACGATGCCAGTAAAGTCAGTTCATGTCTTCAGCGGAGGAGGTTCTGATTGGACCTGGATCTGTTAGCAGGACGATCCAGAACTGCGGAGGAGGTTCTGATAGGACCTGGATCTGTTAGCAGGACGATCCAGAACAGCGGAGGAGGTTCTGTTGGACCTGGATCTGTTAGCAGGACGATCCAGAACCCAGTGAATGTTGACGTGAAGCTAGGAGGGTGGGACACGGGTCCAACATGAAGTCCTTCAGTACCGTGGGAAGACACGTTGATTCTAACGCTCCTTTATGAAATCAGCGTTCTTCACCACGTTCCTTCGTTTCTCCAGAAGCTGGGATGTAAAACGTTCCCCATATTCCTGATGTGGACCAGGATGTTATCAGAACCTTGTGTTTCTCCATGAGGACAGGTCCACAGAGCTGTGGGACTGTCCAGCCTCAGCAGAGGGACGCAGCGTTCCAGCGCTTCGGAGGTTTCAGTCTAGAGTTGGAGAAAAAGTATTTTGGATCCATTTCAGTTTTCAGAAGTTTCTAGTTTTAAAGTCAAACCTCTGTCAGAACATTAGAACACACTAGAACATTAGAACATTGGACGAGTCTCCGTGAGACTGGAACCAACATCAGGACAGAAAGCAGCACAGACCGTCCTCCTGTGGACAGGTGGACATGAAACCACCTAAACAGGACGGCAGGACCACCAACCAGGTGGTGTCCGTCTGCAGGACGGTTCTGTTGGGACATGGACGTTGTTCTCTGACTTGTTGTTTTCTGCTCTCCAGAGGAACCCACTAACGTGAACGCCATCATCATCATCATCATCACTGTAGCGGTTCTTCTCGTCCTCACGGCTGCCGTTGGATTCAAGCTGTACAGACAGAGGACAGGTGAGCGACCCAGACAGAACCAGTCTCTGTCTCCTGGCTTTGATTGGACACTTTGACCTGATGAAGCAAACAGGAGGTGGTTTCAGCTTCAGAGTCCAGAACCACGATGACGGACCAGGGAAGACAGTCGTGCTGTGTTGACCCTTGAGTAACTCCTGGACAGTTTAGTCCATTTCAGAAATTCTAAGCTCCCTCCAGGACAACCACCGTCCTCTTTGGTGAGGCGGAGTCACAAAATCTCAACGTCCATAATTTGACTGTGTAATCCTTGTTTAACCTGTCCACGACCCTTCAGACAAAAATGTCCATTTGTTCTACATAGTGTCCAAGAAAAGGTCACCGAGGGGTGATTTTTGAAAGGGGGATAATTTGGGCTTAAATTTGAAAACCCATATTTCCCACCGCCGTTTGTCTGTCCGGCTGTTAGCAAGATAACTCAAAAAGTTCTGGACGGATCTGGATGAAGTTTCCAGGATTTGTCGGGAATGTTTCCAGGAACAGATGATTACATTTCGGTGATGATCCAGAAGAGATCCTGGATTCTGGATCACTTGGAACTATTTGTTAATATTGCAGTCAATGGAGATTCAAAATATTCTCCTCAATATCTCAGTTGATTATTTATCAATGTTTATGGAATTTGACACGCAGGGTGGGGGGGGGGGCGGGGGGGGGGGGGGGGTGTCTATCTCTCCAACTGGATCAGGTCCAGAATGAGGTCAGGAAAAATATTACATTTTACAGGTGGACATTTTGTCCACTTAAAGGGTCATGAATTGGACTTTTTTTGTAACACAAGCGTTAAACTGTCCCCGGTTCCTCTCGGAGGACGTCCCGTTCTTCGTCTCCTCTGTTTAGCAGCAGCTACTTTTGTTTGATGGAGTGTTGCTGGTGATCCACTCGCATCCGTTCACCTGCAACCGTGAGCGGTGGACTGATGCGTCTTTGTTATCCAGGTAAACCTCGTCCACCTTCTGAGGACAGCGCTGAGCTCACGAAGAGACTGCAGCCAGAGGTGGACATGCAGCCGGAGGTGGACATGCAGCCGGAGGTGGACATGCAGCCGGAGGTGGACATGCAGCCGGAGGTCGTCATCCAGCCAGAGGTCGTCATCCAGCCAGAGATCATCATCCAGCCGGAGGGCGTTGGGACAAGGACAGAATGAACGCAGTGAGTGTCTTCGTGTGGGACACTATGTGTAGAAGAACCTTCTGACACGGGGAGATTATTCTGTCAGACTTGTGAGACGAGATAGTCTTTGACCTTTGGTGTCTTTTCCACAACAAAAGGTGAAGTTGTTTCACCTGAAGGGATCTGAGGTTGTTGGACAAAGACAATGAGTCCACCTGGACATTTAAGGTGGACTGATCGGGTTCGGGTGTGGCTTCGTGGCGTTTCTGCTCAGTTCTGTTGGTTCTGTCTCCGCAGGGTTCTGGGACAAGGAGCGGTGTCCCCACATCGTCCTGTTTGAACTGGAGTCCACCGGGTCTTCACCAGAACACGATCCGATCAAAGATATCAGCGACGAGGATCCAGTGATCGATACTTATTGATTAGAGTCTAAACGGTGTCATTTAAATATTTCGGGGATTGTTCTCGTCTCTCTTCTCTGGAGACGTCAAACAGGATCTTTAAGACTGTCTTCATCCAACGTCCTTAGAACGTCCTCCATCATTACACTTTAACTCTTCGGCTGCTGGGTTGTTTGTGCTTTCCCTTTGTCCTATGGGTCCTCCTGGGGTCATGTGATGTGAGACGAGAGACATCTGACGGCCTCTAGAGTCGTCTCTGCTGTCCGTCCTCAGAAATCCTTCCTTTGCTTCCAGTCCTCCTGGAACCTGCGGCGGGACTCGGACACTAACGAGTCCGGAGGTGTCGGAGTAAACGGGCGTGTCTTTGTTCCTCCTGGACTCCGCCCCTCCCCCAGTGCTTCCTGTCTGTTCACGGATCACAATCACTTCCTGTGTTGTTAACGAGACGAAGGCTGAAGTCGTCCTGCTGGTTCCTTTCTTTAGACAGAAATTCTGCTTTACAATAAAATCCCACATTTCCCACGTTTCTTGTTTGATTGATCCGTCTCCAATCCCATGAATATTCCTAGTCTGAGTGGTCCGTCTCCAAACCATGAATATTCCCAGTCTCATTGCTCCGTCTCCAATCCCATGAATATTCCCAGTCTCATCGCTCCGTCTCCAATCCCATGAATATTCCCAGTCTCATCACTCCGTCTCCAATCTATAAAACTAAAATCGCATGTAAGTCTGCTGTGTTCAGTGACAGAAATGATACAGTTCCTGATAGTCAGACTGATAACAGCCATCCTGCGTTTTGGATGGAGGTCGCAGGTTCAAATCCGGCTGGGGGCCTTTCTTTGTGGAGTCTTTATTACCCTCGCCGAAGGGGAGGCAAGGGTATTGCAATTGGGTCTGTTTGTCTGTCTGTCTGGATCCAGATTCTAGAATGTTTTTAAAGGATTCTTTAACATTGCGAGATAGGGCACTTTTCTTAATTTCTTCAAAACGCATGGCGGTATGGATCTGAAAAAATCACACATAAGTACTCCTTAAAGGTCTATGACCATGACTAATTTCGGCCGAATCCGGATCACAATCCGGATCTGAGAGCTAATTTTCGTTCTAAAATCTGCATTTTTCAGGAGTCCATCCTGACCTCAATTCTGGAGCTAGAGACTTCAAATTTGGTGTGCACACTCATAGTTCATTCTGGTTTCATATATGTTACAGTTGTAGTTGTATCTTTTCCCGTTCCGGAGCAGCAAGCTAGAGCAGGTTTGGCCCCTCTGATCCGGAAGCCCTGTTTACTGTCTCACAAGATCGAATAGTCTTTTGGAGGCGGGGTTTGCAATCTCTGATTGGCTCATGTTCCAAATGAGAATTAGTTCTCAATTAACTTACCTGTTTAAATAGAGGTAAAATAAAACAACATCTTCTTGTACATGAAACAATCGTCTCTTCTGACTACGGGCGAGAGGCGGGGTACTCCCAGGATGTGTCACCAGCGCATTGCGGGGCCACACAGACACGGGGAGAACAAAAAACGCCACACAGAATGGAAATCGAACCCAGTACCTGTTTGCTGTGAGGCGGCGGCGCTAATCACTGCGCCACCATTCTGCCCCGTAATTACTGTCATCTGTAAACAAAAATAAAAATAAAATAGAACTAAATAAATAAAAACTATTCTGAAAAAAGATCAGGACATAACAAAACTGGAACAGAAAGGATCAGATAGAAGACATATGAAAAAGCTTGCTTCTTTTTTTATAGTGAAAACGTGATGCATTCAGTTGTAACCTGCAAAGAATTCGACAACACAAATGATTAAAGGCCACCTGGAAGATATACCGGTACAAGTTGTCCTTTACATTTCTCCTGGTGCCACAGATGTTTGACATCGGAGAACATCTGACTGTGCCAGACGAGTTCTCAGAGCGTGAGCGGCGCTCAGGTCTGGTGTGGAAGCAGCTGGTTGCTGGGGCGATGGCAGGCGCTGTGTCCCGAACAGGCACTGCACCATTGGACCGTCTAAAAGTCTTCCTGCAGGTGGGTCATTTCACAAAGTTCACGATTATACTTTTGTGAAGGGCTGTCTCAAAGCTTTTCTCATTTGTGCTCGGAGAGTTTTTGTCTGTCGAGACGGTGAAACAAACGGTTAGAGGAGCTGACGTTAAGAGTGTTTGAGCCACCAGCGAGGATGACCGAGGCTGATTCACACCTCGGGACTGAGTGGTTGTTAGAGATTAAGTCTCTAACATTGTGATATTAATTTACAAACGCACCGAAATGAAACAGGCGGACACCAGGCTTCTATTTTCTCTCACGCTGCCCGGACCGGCTGGTCTGGCGCGCTTCCTCCAACCAACTGTTTCCGCTTCCCGGAACAAGTTTATTTATAACGTTCATGGCTCCACCTCTTGACTTAGTGACATCACGATACCTTCAGAGCGCACAACATCGCTGCCCACCAGATGGGGCTGTTCTTTATCTAACGGTTACATTTAAACAAATGAAAATAAGCAAATGACCCTATCAGTGGTCAAACTGAATGGTTCTGGGCTGTCACCAACTATAGAGCCTTTAAACTAAAGCTCGCACCTCAAGGCTGGAAAACTGCTTTTTGCCCAGGGCCATCACTGACCTGAACCTGATAAAGGACCTCACCTCGCACCCCCTTCCTGTTGAACTAGCTCAGTTTGGCAGCTTGTATCTGTACCCACTGTACTCAGATGATTGACTTGTTTTTGCATTCAGGTACATGGTTCTAAATCTCAAGGAATGAATCTCTGGTCTGGACTGAGGGGAATGATCAAGGAAGGAGGCGTGTTCTCACTCTGGAGGGGAAATGGGATCAATGTCCTCAAGATTGCTCCTGAATCGGCCATTAAGTTTATGGCCTATGAACAGGTCGGTGCGCTCCAACCAATCAATGACAAGAAATAATTAGAACTCAATCCTTATAAATAAACCTAATGGTACATGTAAGACCAGAACTCTACCCAGTCTTGAATAATGCCTATTTTCATGTCCGGATAGTTGAATTCTCTCCACAAATGCATCATATTATTGCCCCCCCCCCCCCCCCCCCTCTGGGCCCTTCCCACGTCTGTCTTTCCCCGCCAACCATTCTTTCTTTTACTTTAGATGAAGTGCTTGATTCGGGGCAGTAAAGAGGGGGGCTCTTTAAGGGTACAAGAAAGGTTTATCGCTGGATCTTTGGCAGGAGCTACTGCCCAGATCATCATCTACCCAATGGAGGTCAGTTTAAAGGTCATCGTATCTCTGCTGCCTTTCTGGGTCTGTCCTTTACAACACGAGCCTGCATTCATCCATTCATACAGTGGCTGCACTCATACCGCAGGTGTGGCTTCCTCTAAGCCAGGTGAGGGCTGTGGACTCCGTCACACTCCTGGACCGACAAAGGCATAAAGTTCTCACATTCTGCAGTGTATTTCTGTGGCACTAAGTTCAGTGCCTAGACTTAAAGTGAACTTTATTTCTAATGGTGCACGTAGCAGCACAATAAAGTAAATAAATACAAAGACGCCGTAGGGGTACAGTCGATCCTCACCCTGCTTCTCCACTCTGGTGTGTAGGTGCTGAAGACTCGTCTTACACTGAGGACGACTGGACAGTACTCGGGTGTGGCTGATTGTGCCAGGAAGATCCTGAAGGTGGAGGGAGCCCAGGCTTTCTACAGGGGCTACCTGCCAAATACAGTCGGCATCATTCCTTATGCTGGCATCGATTTGGCCGTGTACGAGGTGTGTGCAGCCCACAGTCAAAATCAGAAGCTCAAAGATAGCCCGCTAAAGTTTGACCTTACTTTCGCAACTCGCCACCTTTACATATGAAACTATTTCTGCCTGTTCCTGCTCCATCGAAAGACTCTGAAGAACGCTTGGCTTCAGAGGTACTGCTTAGATCAGGGGTGGGCAAACTTTTTGACGTGCGGGTAACATTGGGTTTGAAATTTTGACAGAGGGGCCGGGCCAGGAGCATTTGGATGAGTGTTTGGCCCGGATATACTAAAGCGCTGCGTGTAGTGTGCAAACCTCATAGCACAGTAAACACACACAGATAAATGTACAACCCGATTTACTAACAGTGTGTACGAAGAACTGCGTCTTTCAAATGTGCAAAATAGCCTTTATCCAGGTAGTACGTTTGTCTCAATGAATATGCAAGATGCGGCATTTACACATATTTTGGCACAACGGTGTGAGGAGAAATGTAAATAGATTAAAATAGAACAACAGTGTGAGGAGAAATGTAAATAGATTAAAATAGCAATGACACTGTGATCTGTCAAACCTGGTGATTGCATCTGTTTTTAATAAATTTCACTTGAACGCGTAAAGTTAAATAAACCAACATTTATTGAAAAAAGATGATCACTTTCAACACTCAAAACATATCAAAACACGAAATACTAAAGCTCAATCATTCCTGCTGCACTCATTGTTGTTCCACTGCTGTGCATAAATGCGCACTTCATTAAAAGACGCACGTTCAAACTTTCCAGATGCATTTTCTTTCATAACAGAACATACAAACTCACCAATTTCAGTGGGAACAGTGTTATTGGTCTCCCTTTTTTGCCAGTGCATCAAAGTCTGGAGTTAGTTTTGCTGTTCTATTCTCAGGATAGATCTGAGATGTTGGTCCGTTAACTTGGATCTATGACGGGCTTTATTGATCATGACGCTGAACGTCTGCTCACACACATAGGTCGAGCCAAACAACACCAGCACCTTCTGTGCCGTCCTCCGGAGGTTTGGAAACGTGGCTTCGTTAAGTGAGGCATAAAAGTCATTCAAGTTAAGAGACTTGAACTTATCCTTCAAGGCGGAGTCGGACTGAAGATCGATCAGTTCCAACTGCAGCTCCTGCGGTGTTGTTTCAGGGTCTTGTGACTGGACGGGACACCAGCAATGGGGGAAACGAAACTAAAAGCAGAGCAATACGCTACAAGCCATCGATGGTCAGTGCGCCATCTGCTGGTCAATCACGGGTATTGCAGGGACAAAATGAAAGTTATGATTTTGAATTTTTTGGTCATTGGACAAGTTCGGCGGGCCGTATTGAAAAGCATAACGGGCCGTGATTTGCCCATGTCTGGCTTAGACTCTGCAGATCCAGGAGTTCTTGTGCTCCTGGGCTGTGGTACCATCTCAAGTACCTGTGGACAGCTGGCGTCCTATCCCCTGGCTCTCATCCACACACGTATGCAGGCACAAGGTAAAACGGATTCCGACGTGTTCTTAACATATTGTTCCATAATCAATGGCCCAGCTAGGAGTGAACTCTCAACCTCTTTTGATTTTCTTTCAGCCATTACTGAAGGGAAACCCAAGCTGACCATGGTGGGCCAGTTCAAGTACATCATATCACACGAGGGTGTAGCCGGCCTGTACCGAGGCATCACCCCCAACTTTCTCAAAGTCATTCCAGCTGTCAGCATCTCCTACGTAGTGTATGAGCGCATGAAGAAAATCCTCGGGGTGGGTTAGTAGACTGAGAAGCAGAAGAGAGGAGATGATGCAGCTCCTCAGAGCGAAGGGCCGCTGAACAGACGCAGGTCACACTGCTGTGGGTTCTACTTCCTGTTTACACATGCAGTTTCAAGTCTTTGACTACGCTTAGGCTTCTTAGCCCCAATGAAAATAGCAATTTTAACTTTATTTGGAGCCAAAATGAGTGCTGTACTTTACATGCTGCTGGGATGGAATAAATCTCCATCGTTTCGTAATGAAGAGGGCTTTAACTGTTCAACTTTAAATGCCATGTCAGCATCCGTACATCCATCCATCTTCCATTAGACGAGACGATCGATGAAACCATCTCTGCTGTGTTGGCTCCAGACATCCGTGGTCGGCGCCGGTTTGAACCCCGAAATGTGAGATAATAATCCAGACTGGCCCGTGATCAGACGAGAGCTGAAGCTGATTTTACATTTCAGCCTTCCTTGGTGGAATATTGTGAAATGCATTTTGTCCATAGCAAGCTGGGATAGGCTCCAGCGAGTCCCGCGACCCGCAGAGCGGGAAAGCGCTCGGCAGATGAATGGATGAATGGATGAATGGCTACCCGGGTGCATCTCAATAAATGAGAGGACTATTCATTCATTCTTGAAGACGAGAAGGAGCCCTATTGTGTTCAGCCACTTAACCGAAGCCGGGTAACGCCTAGCCCCGCTGACTATGGGTGAGAGGTGGGCCACACCCTGGACAAGTCACCAGTTCATCACAGGGCCATTAGAAGATTATGGAAAAGTTAATTTAAAGTTTGACCCTTTTACAGTATAGCTGAAATATTTCAAGCCTTTTGATTATGGCATGAGGGCCTTGACATTGCCCAGACACCCCGGTGTTCAGACAATTCGGCTGGCGACCTGCGTGACCCTTGGCCAACCCGAACCCTAACCCTTCAAACGCCTGATTAGCCCAGACACTGCTTTGGATTATGACGTGTCGTTAAGAAGGTGAAAACTATATATTGTCTGAACATAGAGGACACCCTGTCCTGTCAATAAACTCACTCCAGGGAGTTTTGTTCTTCGGGGTCTTCCTTATGGTTTCCCAACTTCCTGGTGTTGTGGGTGTGACAGTTCTGCTAGCAACCTGCTAGCCGCTGGAGATGTGACTATTTGCACCTGGGTAAAAGCTTAAAGGGAACCTCGACTGTAACGAGAAATCGGTGTAAAAGTACATTTACAAAAATATATAAACATTTCTCCTCAGTTATCAAATCCGTTTTGTTTACAACATAAATTCATACGTGGTGGCCGCCATGTTTTCGCGTGCACATTGATGACGTCAATGGGTTAGGGGTATGGTAACGACATTGCTCAGACCCCCCTATGTTCAGACAAGATCCAGCATTGAAGTAGTTTATGAAAATGTGAAAGGTTTATAGGAATCCTTTCCACTTTGTAATTACCTCCTAACAGTGGTCGTAACACAGTCGTAGTAACCTGAGCGGTTCTGTCGCCGACGTCACGGAATGGCGACGTAGTTTTGAAGCCGCTGGCGTTGAAAATGTTATATTATCTCATAAAGAAGATGCATTATGTCATGGTAAATTTACATAAAGTTTGTGTCGTGTCTTGAGCCCTTTCAACTTGATGAGAGAGGCATACTGAATGCATGAAAGAACAAACCATGGTTCATCCGGATCAAAGGGGGAATCCATTAATCTGCTCATTGGCGATCCACTCGAAATTCATTCCACCCGAAAAAAGCTGTCGTTTTATTTTGAAGGAAAAAGCCTGAAACAGGAAGTCTTGTCTCTGGACGTTCATATTTCTTGATCCTTGATGATCTCTGTATTTTTCCTTTGCTCCCTTTCCTGGAGTTAATCTGTTTTGAACACTGTTTGTTTGGGTTCCCATAGCAACAGTAAACTCATCCATAAAATAATGTGATGCATAAAATGGTTAAATAAATGACCTGAAAATCTTTTTTTAATTCTGAGCCATCCTTAGGGGGAGGAGCCTCTCAGTTGCCAGAGGGTTACCATGGAGACATACTTTGGTCAATGTTTGTTCCTGTAACTTTGTATAATTTCTTTCCTGTGTTGTGTTGTGTAGCACTTCCTCTTCTGTCGTATGTCCTTAGACCTTCAGCTCTGTAGCAGCAAGCCAGTCCAGTGTGTCATTGTCCAAATCAATTAAGCCCTGATCACCATTTGGCCGGCGGTATATGGGGCAGCTGGTCAGCACGTGGTCCACAGTCTGTGATGGATCCCCACATTCACAGTGGGCACTGTCTGCAAGACCCCACTTCTGCATTGTTGCACCAAAGCGTCCAACTCCTGTCCGCAGCCGGTTGAGGGTATTCCCATCCTTGCGGGGCAGGTCCTGGCCAGGAACATCTGTTGGATCCTCAATGCAGCGGTGGAGCCTGGATGGTACTGCCGCCTTCCACTGGTCCCTCCATCTGGCCTTCACCCAGGATTCCTTAGACATGTCAGCTGGTGTTGTGCGAAGCAGTTCCTGGGCCTGTGCGGCAAAAGGGCGACTGGACTTGAGGCGGGTATGATGTGGCGTCTCCATGACAACCTTGTGGAGGAGGTGGGATTCGCTCAGATGTGCCTTCCAAGCGAGAGCTAGTATGGCTGCGTCTCGCCTGATCTCTGCCTGGGCGATTCCAGCAAGGACCGGTTGGTTGGTTGGAGTGGCACGTAGGCATCCGGAGACAGTCCGTAGTGTGCTACTAAGGGCAGCGTCCAGCTTTTGGAAATGGGTGCTACGGCTCGAGACTGGGGCAGAGTATTCAGGAGCAGGAAGGACCAGGGCCTCGGTGGAGGCTCCCCACGTGGTTCCTGCTAAACGCCGTATCAGTGCTGCACGGGCAGTGGTCTTTCCTTTCACACTGTCCAGATGTTGTTTAAACCAGTGGTCCCCAACCACCGGGCCGCGGCCCGGTACCGGTCCGTGAGGCATTTGTTACCGGGCCGCACAGAAAGAATAAATAATGTATGCAATTTAAGTTGTATCGATTATTAGCGTCTAAAAGGTGTTTTATTTTGAAAAAAACCCGGAATTTCGCCAACGTAACATTCACCTGTGAATTGTCATGCTTTACGTGATACGTTACTAAAAACAGATGTAAACTAGCGAAAATAAAATTACAAAACAAACGTTTTTGCAGAGCTTCTTTGCTAATGGAAAGTCCAACCGAGGAGGAAGAAAATAAAACTTATTTTCACAGACAAACCAGGAGTCAGACTTAAAACACGGTTTATCTACAACAGCTGATTAGCTTTGTTAACGAGCAATGAAGGGTTCAAAACTGCTTCAGCACATAAAGACAAGAACCCAGAAGTAAAAGACCAGAACCCTGGATTAAAAGACCTGAACCCTGGATTAAAACACAAGAATGTGGTATTTATTAAACAAAAAACGTGAACATGAAGGACAAAAGTAATTATTGGGACCACAATTTATGGTGAGTAGATATTGGTGTAATACTTGTTTATAATAGTTATTCAAAGTGCATAATATAAAGTTTATTGTTAAGAATTGTTAGCAAGACGGCATGAGCGGTGGGTGGCGAGTAGACAAACAAAAGAGCAGAGGAAGTCCTCAGATGGTCCACGTCACTCTTTATTTCATCCAAGGCGTGACCTCACCACATCCCCAGCGCCCAAACAGGTGCATTCGTCGCAGACGCTGGGTCCTCGCTCCTCCGGCAGCCCCGACATGCCGGGTGTCTGCCACTATTTAAGCACCTGTTCTAAATTGGGCAATCCCATTACCACCCAACCACCCCCATCTAGTTTCCCCCTTGGTTTGACCCGGAACTCTTTTGAGCAGCGTCTGTTCCCCGGGGAAGTCCTTTGGCCAAACGCTGCCGCCCTGGACACAAGAGCAGGTAAGTGGCCCGGAACGAACAGCCTGTTCGTTACATTTCCCTCTCCCTCTCCAAGGCAAAGCCCCCCTCCTCCGAGCCTCTGGAGAGAAAGTCCGCCACCACATTCAACCTGCCCGGCCGGTACCGGACATCAAAGTCATATGGCTGCAAGGACAGGTACCATCCCGTGATGCGGTGGTTAGCGTCCTTCATCCTATGCAGCCACTGCAGAGCGCGGTGATCCGTCTCCAACTCGAAGTGACGTCCAAGCAGGTAGTACCTGAGAGCATCAACGGCCCATTTTACGGCCAAGCATTCCTTTTCAACCGTTGAGTACCTCGTTTCACGGTCCAGCAGCCTCCGACTGAGGAAGACAACCGGTTTCCGCTCCCCCTCCTTCACCTGGATCAGGACGGCCCCCAGCCCACTCCGAGAGGCGTCCGTCTGAAGGATAAAGGGCTGGCTGAAGTCTGGACTGCGCAGGACCGGCCCCGTACAGATAGCCCCCTTCAGGTCGTGGAAGGCCCGCTCGCACTCCTCAGTCCAACGCACCCTACTGGGAGCTGCCTTCCTTGTCAAATCCGTCAACACCACCGCCCTTTCGGAAAAATTAGGCACAAACTTCCGGTACCACCCAATCAGGCCAATAAACCCTCTCACCCCCTTTTTCGTGGTGGGGACCGGGAATGAACGAATGGCCTCCATCTTGTCCACCTGTGGCTTGATCCTCCCAAAGCCGATGGTAAAGCCAAGATACCGTACTTCCCGATGGGCCACCGCACACTTCCGGGGGTTGATGGTGAGACCAGCCGCCCTGATCCTCTGCAAAACCTCCTGGATGTGGTGCAGGTGTTGTTCTCAGGAGTTACTGTACACCACCACATCGTCCAGATAGGCCGCCGAGAAATCGGACACGTCTCGCAGAAGGTGGTCCATGAGGCGCTGGAAGGTTGCCGGTGCCCCCTGCAGACCGAATGGCATGACTTTGAATTGGTACATACCAAATGGTGTCTTGAATGCTGACAGCTCCCTTGCTTCCGGGGCCAGCGCCAGTTGCCAATAACCCTTGCTGAGGTCCAAGGTGGTGATGTAAACCGCTCCTCCCACTCTCTCCAGCAAATCGTCAATACGTGGCATTGGATACGGATCAAAGTTGGAAACCGCATTCAGGTACCTGAAATCAATGCAAAACCGCAACGAGCCATCCTTCTTAGGGACCAGTACGATAGGACTACACCACTCGCTACTGGACTCCTCAATGACTCCCAGTTCCAGCATCAGCCGGATTTCTGTCCGTAATACCGGCACCAACCGCTCTGGTATCCGGTGACTCTGCCGACGAACTGGGGCATCCCTCTTCAGCCGTATCGTATGCTGGACCAACGAAGTGAAACCCGGGGTTTCCTTGAAAAGAGCGGGGTCCAGCAATGGCTTAATCGATTCCTGCTGAGAGGTGGAGAGGTGGGAGAGGTCAACCACAGCCACCTCCTCGGCACTGGTCGGGAAATACTTCTCAGTAACCTCTTCATCCCGCACCGCTCTGACTAATAACTGCGGTGCCGGCTCGGCCTGGACATGAAACTCCTTCAACAGGTTCACATGAAAAACCTGATGTTTCTTTCTTCTCTCTGGCATACGGAGTTCATACGTTACTTTCCCAACCTGTCTAGTAACGTCATACGGTCCGTGCCACTTAGCAAGCAGTTTGTTCTCACTTGTCGGCAACAGTAACAGTACCTTCTGGCCCGGACTGAAGATCCTATTTTTAGCCTTCTGGTCGTACCAGGTTTTTTGACGCTGCTGCACCTCTTTCAGGTTCTCCTCAGCCAGGGCCACCGTAGCCTCCAACCGCTCCCTCATCTTAATGACGTAGGCTATGATGTTGTCACCCTCAGTCTCCGTTCGCTCCCAGTAGTCCCTCAGGAGATCCAGGGGTCCCCGCACCTGGCGGCCGTACAGCAGTTCAAAAGGCGAGAATCCGGTAGATGATTGTGGGACCTCCCGGTAGGCAAACAGCAGATACGGCAGCCACTGGTCCCAGTCAGCGCCTGTGCTGGAGACAAACTTGCGCAGCATATGCTTCAGAGTCTGGTTATAGCGCTCTACCAACCCGTCCGTTTGGGGATGATACGGTGTGGTCCTAATCCCCTTAATCCCCAACAACTGATAGACCTGCTTCAGCAAGGTGGACATGAAGTTTGTACCACAGTCTGTCAGAACTTCCTTCACGACTCCAACTCTGGAAAATAGCTGCACCAGACAATTCGCTATCTGTTTGGCTTTAACTGACCGCAGGGGGAAGGCTTCCGGATATCTGGTAGCGTAGTCACAAACCACTAAGATGAATCGCTTCCCGCTTGAGCTCTGTTCAAGCGGACCGACAATGTCCATGCCAACCCTCTCAAATGGGGTACCAATTATTGGCAGCGGCAGCAGCTGGGCGGGGGCGACACCTTTCCCTGCTGTTAGTTGACATTTCTCACAAGATTTGCAAAAGGCGGAGATCTGGGCATACATACCACACAAACCGACGTCCAATCCGAAGGAGCGTTTTCTGGAAAGCCATGTGCCCCGCCCAGGGAATGGAATGACCCAGTTCCATTACCTGCTGCCGGAATTGGTGGGGTAACGCCAGGGCTTCGCGCTGATCCTTAACTTGATATAACATCCCCTTATTAATCACATATCTAGCTTCCTCCAGACAGTTGGTTTCCCCCTGATCCCCCACTTTATCAAACCAACAGTTGAGAGAGGGTTCCTGTCTTTGCAGCGGACCGAGGTCCGAAGGGATATCGC
This sequence comes from Brachionichthys hirsutus, assembly GCF_040956055.1. Lineage (NCBI taxonomy): Eukaryota > Metazoa > Chordata > Actinopteri > Lophiiformes > Brachionichthyidae > Brachionichthys > Brachionichthys hirsutus. Next base: position 11,817,861 of record NC_090912.1, read on the forward strand.
ATTCAAGGGGCCTGAGGGGTTCGTCCATCTCCTTATGCTCCCTCACAGAATGTGCGAACTTCTCCTGCCTTTTCTGGGTTTTGGGCTTCCTAGATTTCCCTGGTTTGGACTCCAGCTCCTCCTCCCAAAAGGGAAGCTCTTCAAACGCCACCTTAGCCGCTTGAGCCCTGGTGAGAACATTAACTGTGGTGCCTCGCCCCCCTGCGGCTGTGTCCGAGACCGAGACAACCTCACCGTTCTGTCGCCCTGTGCTACTCTGGAATATGAGGTCAATTAAGGTTGGAACATCGTTTCCCAGTATAACATCATATGGTAATTTGTCGGCTAGGGCTACATGCAACAAGTATGTTTGTCCCCCTACGGTCAGATACACCTCAGCTGTTGGGTACAGGTGCTCATCTCCATGAATACAGGTGAGGGGCATCTGGCCTCCCGAGCGCCTCTCCCCTGGGACCAACCTAGCAAGAACCACTGACTGAAAACAGCCCAAGTCTAACAGGGCTTCTCCTCGGGTCCCATTCACCAGCACCGGTGTTGTGCGCCCCCTCCCCGCCACGGCCGGTACTACAGTTGGTCTTGGTACTGCACACATTAACGAGGGTTTAGATTTTAAGATGGGACAAAACCGCTGTATGTGGCCTAAGTTATCACAGTTATAACATCTGACCTCCCGAGTCTGGTTTCTATCCCCGGGTGTCTTAGCGGGGTTTGAACGAAACTGGTCATATGGTGAAGACTCACCCGTACTAACCCCTTTTCCCAGACCACACCTATCACCCCCAAAGGACTTACTTGGCTGGGTGCTGCGCGGCTCCCGTCCAAAGTAGCCTGCTGTGGACCCTCTCCGTGCTGACAGGAAAGCCTCTGCCAGACGCGCTGCTCCATCCGCGGTGGCCGGATCCCGCTCCCGGATCCATACCTCGAGCTCGGGGTTCACCATGCGGAGAAACTGCTCCATAACGAGCTTCTCCATCATGTCTCCCACTCTCGCCCCTCCCGGCTGGAGCCACCGGGTTAACAAGTCCTTCAACCGCACATACAGCTCCCGCGGGGTCTCATCCGGCTCAACTGTCAGCGACCTGAAGCGTCTCCGATAGGTCTCGGCTGTTATTTCATACTTGGCCAGGATAGCGTCTTTCACCTTGTCATAATCCTCTGAGTCATGCCTGTCCATCCCTACAAAGGCGCGACGTGCCTTCCCAGTTAGCAAGGGCACCAGGCGGACTGCCCACTCTTCTTCTGGCCAGCGACACACTTGGGCCATCCGTTCAAACGTGATGAGGAAATGTTCAATATCATCCTCTGGCATCAGCACCGGCAGTTTGGGCTCCCTTTGCCGTCGGCCGCCATAGCCCCCACCGCCGCTAGGCTCCTCTGCCACTCCGTCCTCCTCATCTTCATCCATGCGCACCCTTCTCTCGGCGCGCCCTGACCGCCGAACCTGCTGCTGGATCTGCTGAACATCGTCCTTCAACGCCTCCCACCGTTGCTCCTGCAGAGACACCACCTTGTCCATTCTTTTGACTCCCGCATTCTGGCTTTCAATCAGGGTTTTAACCAGCGCTGTCAGCTCCTCCAATTTACTGTCGGGGCCGCTCATCTCCGCCCCCGGGCCCGACGTCACCGCTAGCGCCTCCTCGGGCCCCTCCGTCTTCTTGCCGCCTCTCGTGTTCATTGTGCTCTCATACCCTCGCCATCCCACTTCTGACACCAATTGTTAGCAAGACGGCATGAGCGGTGGGTGGCGAGTAGACAAACAAAAGAGCAGAGGAAGTCCTCAGATGGTCCACGTCACTCTTTATTTCCTCCAAGGCGTGACCTCACCACATCCCCAGCGCCCAAACAGCTGCATTTGTCGCAGACGCTGGGTCCTCGCTCCTCCGGCAGCCCCGACATGCCGGGTGTCTGCCACTATTTAAGCACCTGTTCTAAATTGGGCAATCCCATTACCACTCAACCACACCCATCTAGTTTCCCCCTTGGTTTGACCCGGAACTCTTTTGAGCAGCGTCTGTTCCCCGGGGAAGTCCTTTGGCCAAACGCTGCCGCCCTGGACACAAGAGCAGGTAAATGGCCCGGAACGAACAGCCTGTTCGTTACACTCCCAGTTCCAGCATGCCGTTATATTCCTTTTTCTTTTTATTTCATTACACCCCCGGTCCGCGAAATAATTGACCGGCAAGAAACCGGTCCGTGTCAGGAAAAAGGTTGGGGACCGCTGGTTTAAAGGACAATGTTCTGTCGAGCTTCACGCCAAGGTGTGTCGGGGAGGACTGGGACTGTAGCTGTGCATCGGCAACGATGATGTTGGTTTCACGTGTTGCTTCCCTGTTGTAGAGGTGGAACATTGTTGCAACAGTCTTTTTGACACTGAGCTTGAGTCGCCAGTCCTTCAGGTAAGAGGATAGGATGGCCATATCCTCTGTAAGGCCTTCCTCTACTGCTTCCCAAGAGGGTTTGATAAGCAGGATTGCCATGTCGTCTGCATAGCCAGACGACATACTTATATACAAGGACGGCATATTTCCTTGATGTTGTTAGGGGTAGGTCGTGGATGTAGATAACAATAATGCTTGATTTTATATAGCACTTTTCTAGGCACCCAAAGACGCTTCACATTGTGCATTATTCATTCACACCACACTTGGTGGTGGTGAAGCTACTAGCCACAGCTGCCCTGGGGCAGGCTGACAGGAGCGAGGCTGCCAATTTGCACCATCGGCCCTCCTGACCACCACCAACATTCACTCGCTCACTACATTCACACAGGCAATGTGGGTGAAGTGTCTTGCCCAAGGACACAACGACAGCGGACATGTGAAGGTCGGGAATCGAATCAAACCGCCAACCTCTCGATCATAGGACGACCCGCTCAACCACCTGCGCCACCATCGCCCTAGATGTTAAATAACATCGGTGCCAGGACAGAGCCCTGTGGGACACCGTTCCTGAGCCTTCTCACCCTACTGCTTTGGCCGTTGCTGGTCTGGAGCTTAAAGCTGCAGTTGCTCAGCATCTCCATAATGAAGCTCAGCAGGTGCTTGTCCGGGATGGTCTTCAGAAGCTTCACATGTAGCCAGCGCAGCCAGACAGTGTCAGGCAGCTGTGAGGTCCAAGAAGATGGCGCCAGCCTTTTGTTCTTTGGGGAGCTGGGGGTCGATCACTGGGGTGAGGCAAGCCAGGATGAGGCGTTCCAGCAGTTTGAAGGGTACACACAGAAGGGAGATTAGCCCGTATCCCTTTGGGTCATCGCTTGGCTTGTTGGGATTCGGCAGTGCAATCACCTTGGCACGGCGCCAGATTTTTGGCAGCTTTAGGCGTTGGAGACATGCAGATAGGAAGCAACGGAGCCAGTCAGTTACCTTCTTACCTTGGTGTTTCATCTATCCCTGGTGCCTTACCAGTCTTTTTTTTTTTTTTCCAAAATCTTTTTATTATTTTCTTATGAACACATAAAACATTGAAGTACAGCATGTACAGATACTCATACACATACAATGTACACATATCCATACACACTTACATTGATAATTAAAATAATAAAAACTGACACCAACAAGGGAGACAAAAAAATAAAAATTAAAAAATTAAAAAAAAATAATAATAATAATAATAATAAAAAAAAAGGGGGTGGGGTGGGAGGAGTGAGGGGGGGGGGGTCAAGCTAGTCATATCTATGCATTTGTATGTTTATTTCTGTTTATTTTTGCTGAAGTACTCCAAAAACGCATCCCACGTCAAATAAAAGTCATCTACCCTCCGTTTCAGTTCGAATTTAATCTTCTCCAATTGAACGTGCTTCATTACATCATTTAAGAGATTTAAGTAGGACGGAGGTTTTTTTTGTTTCCAGTTTAATAGGATCAATCTCCTAGACAACACTGTAACAAATTTAACAACCGTTTTTTGCCTGTTCGAGAGACCAGTCAAGGCTGAGGGAACTCCAAACAATGCCAACACAGGATCAGGCTGTAGTTGTGTCTGACAAATGTTCGACAACATGTTAAATATCTTGGCCCAATAAGGCATTATGTCAGGACACTTCCAGAACGTATGAGCCAGTGTGGCCTGCTCTTGGCCACACCGGTCACAAGCAGTGTTCACCCCTGGAAACATTTTGGAGAGCCGCACTTTAGAGAGGTGTAGTCTGTGCAAAACTTTGAACTGCAGAAGTCCATGTCGAGCACAAACTGAAGATGAGTGGACGTTGACCTGAGCTGCAGTCCATTGAGAGGCAGTGATGTTTATCCCGATATCCTGTTGCCAGGCCTCCTTTAGATGATCAAGTGAAGGCATGTATTCTTTGTCTGATATTTCGCGACGTATTTTAGAAATTGAACCTTTTTTCAGCGGGTCTTTTGAGAGTACAGTGTTCATCTCGGAGTCAGGGGGCCGAGAGGGGAAACCAGAGAATTTTGCTTTAACAAAGCTACGAATTTGTAAATATTTGAAAAAGTCCATATTTTCAATTTTATATTTTTCTCTCAATTGCTCAAAGGTTGCGAATTTTCCACTAACATACAAGTCCTGCATGGAATTTATCCCTTTGGCTCTCCATCGATGAAATGAGACCTTACTGAGTTCTGGACCAAACTCATGATTATGTGTGATCGGGGTCAATGTTGAGATCTCCTGCCAATTAAAATGTCTCCTAATTTGATGCCAAATCTTAACTGAATGGGAAACCACAAGACTCTTGACTTTGGGTTTATTATTTTTCAAGGAGGCATAAAGCAATGCTTGTAATGAGGTAGAATTGCAACTCTGATTCTCCATCTCTACCCAGTCAGCCCCCTGCGAATTGCACCAGAAAGACAAAGCTCGGATATTACACGACCAATAGTATACTCTCAAACAAGGCAATCCCATTCCTCCCAGCTCTTTTGGTCTCTGCAAAAAAGACTTTTTAATCCTGGGTGTCTTTTTATTCCAAATAAAACGTGATATTAAACTGTCCAATTTTGTGAAGAAGGCTTTGGTGATATAAAATGGTATGCATTGGAATAAAAACAGAAATTTAGGAAGAATGTTCATTCTTACTATGTTAATTCTTCCTGCCAGAGAAACTGGGAGGGTGTTCCATTTGTCCAAGTTGTGAGTCGTTTGTTCACACAGCTTTGAGAAATTATGTTTAAAAAGACCGGAAAATTCTTTGGTGAAGTTGATCCCTAAATACTTAAAACTGTTTGTGATTGTAAATGGATAAGAGGCAAGGACTTGGTTAGATTCTTGGGTCGGGCTAGTAATTAAAAAGATGACACTCTTTGAAAAATTTATTTTATATCCTGATATTATTCCAAAATCTTTTAAAACTGACATTACTTTCGGAAGAGATTCCTTAGTGTTTGACACATATAACAACAGGTCGTCAGCATACAGTGACACCTTGTGTTCGGTCTTTCCCCTTGTAATACCGACATATCCTTCAGATGCTCTCAATGCAATGGCTAGAGGCTCAATTGCTAAAGCAAAAAGTAAGGGGGATAGGGGGCAGCCCTGCCTTGTTGAACGTCCTAGAGAGAAATGAGATGAATCTACATTATTAGTTTGTACAGACGCTTGTGGTTGAACATATAACAGTTTGATCAGAGATACAAAGTTGGGACCGAAACCAAATTTTAACAGGGATGAGAAGAGATAATCCCACTCGACCCTGTCAAAGGCTTTCTCCGCATCTAGGGAGAGCAGCAACTCTTGAGTTTGTTTATCTGTGTCTTGGGTGTAAATAATGTTCATCAATCTACGTATATTAAAGAATAGATGCCTGTCTTTTATGAACCCAGTCTGGTCCCGACATATGACGGTAGGAAGTATATTTTCCATGCGTGTTGCCAAGATTTTTGCTAGGATTTTATAGTCAGCATTGAGTAAACTTATAGGTCGGTATGAACTGGGTTCCAAAGGATCCTTCCTTACCAGTCTTAAGATGTTTTATGGCTTGTTCAGTTTCTTGCATTGAGAAGTTAACCGATAGGTTGGCATCACACCCTGGGGCCCTGTGCAGTTCATGGACTCTCGCTGATGTTGTTCGAGTGAGGTCCTCGTCTGCGTTCGGGAAGCAGCTGTTACTCAGCAGGAGCGACGCAATGGAGTTCGCAGTAATGGGGCACTGTGCCGGGGTTGTTGACCTTCCGGTCATCTTTTTTAGGGTCTGCCACTCCCTTCGACTGCAGTGTGTGAAGTTGATTGACTCCACTGTCTCAGTCCAACGTTGCCTGCGTTTCTCATTCAGTCTGCTGAAGAGATTTCCTGCTGCTCTCTCCCTGCCTTTCGTCATCCCAACAGGGAACAGAGGCTTTACGTTCACCGCGGGGGATGTTGTTCTTGGCGGCGGCCAGCATCATTTTGCAGTACGAGTTGTAGGCGTCGTTCAGGTTGGTGGAACACGGGTGTGGTAGGGTAGTAACTGCCTTGGTCACTTGTTTAGTGAAACCTGCACAGTTCGCTTTCCGGAAGTTCCATCTCTTGACATCCCTCCCTTGCACAGGCTGGACCAAAGATGGAATGGTGATGAGTGACGGTCGGTGGTGTGACCGGGAAAACATGCCCAGAATGCGTCTCGCAGGGAGAGGCTGGTCGTTGTGCCATTTTGCGAATGCCAGGTCTGGGTTGGTGTTGCTGTTCCATCGTGCAGAGTAGAACGTGTGTGGCTCCTTTGGGTCGTATAGGAGTGCAGCATCGACAGTGGAGGCCCAGTCTACCAGGAAGTCACCATCAGCGTTGGAGCTGCTGCAACCCCGGTCTGAGTGGTGGGAAGGGGCAGGGACATCCGGCAGGGACGATGGGACCAATCTGCTGGGCGGTGGTTTGTAGATGCTGACGATGGTAGTGTCTTGCACTTTGGTGTTAATCCATTCTATCTCTGCACCCTCTGGAGACTGTCCGGCAGCTGACCACGACATATCTATGCGCACAAATGTGGCCGTGCCATGATGTTTACTGGCAATGTGGCCAGCCAAGGTGTACCCAGGGACCCTCGGGATGTTCTTGTTTTCCTGGTGGGTCTCCTGCAGGGTGATCGCTGTCACGTTGTTTTTTCGGGCCAATTGCTCAAGGATGTCAATCTTAGCAGTGGTGAGGCCTTCGACATTGAGCTGGAGAAGCGCTAGCGCTGGAGCTGTGGACGGTGGACGTTATAAAGACATTTGTTTCGCTTTGTTAGATATTTGAGTTATGCAGCACGCTCACAATACACAGGTTGCACAAACACTCTTAGTTTCTTCATCTCTACATACTTTTCGGTAATAATCAAACACATATATTAATCACATATAAAGACTCACACATTGTTAACTGATACACGGTGGGCATAAGTTAGGGCCCCTCCCAGGAGGAGAGTGTTCTACGCCCACTGCCGAAACATTCACTGCCCCCCCCCCCCCCCCCGCGTCTGTAGGAGAGTCCAGCGCTGTGTTTCCTTACCAGCTTTGTACTTACTGAAAACCTTCAGTAAACTTGATTCGTTTTATAATCCTGACTCATTATTGAATAAACACCTCCAACACGAGATATAATAAAAGAACCGGGGAAAAAGGAGAAACCTAACAGCGACATGCGGAGGCCACGTGGAGGCTGTCTTCTCCTTGTGAAGCACTTTGTGGCTTGTTGTCTGTGAAGGTGATCCATGAATAATATATAATATATAAATAACATTTACTTCCTTACTGAAGCTAAATGATGAGCTCAGGTAACGACCAGCAGGTCGAGCCTCGACGTCACCAACAGCAGAACCTGTCAGGTAAAGATGGACCTTGTTCTGATCATGGGTTCTGTTGTCTCAGCTGAAGAACTCAAGGTGGGACTTTTATTATTCTGCATTGACTCTACCAGGAACATGAGCGCAGTGAAAGTGGAGCAGAAAGCGGAGCAGCATCCGGATCAAACATCAACAGCGGCTCACGTTTCTGTCGGTCCAGAAGTTTTCAGCGTCCAGAACTCAGAACCTGCTGAGACGCTCAAACAAAAACTCTGACGCAGCTTAAAATAAGATCCATTCTACTTTCGCTTTTGATTCACAACCTGTGACAGTTCTGCCGAGTAACAAGTGATGTCATCGCTCAGACTAAATTCTGATTGGCTCAGACTAAATTCTGATTGGCTCAGACGGACGGGGAAGTCCGCTCCTCTCGTGTTTTGTCCTCACTTCACCCTTGATGGTCGGACTGGAAGCTTTAAAGAATCTTGTGGCTGTTCTGTTGTTTGAGCTGCAGATGGGACAGTTCACGATGAAGACCTCGGTTCTGGTTCTGGTTCTGGTTCTGGTTCTGGGTACAGGTGTACCTGGGGCGGTGGGAGGTGAGTTTCTATCCTGCTGTCTGGGTTGACGGTTCTGTTGTTGGACTTCCTGATATGTTAGGAGTCTAGAAATGTCCAAACGGTACCGACCCGTCATCTTAAAGTTCTTCCTGTAAAGTCCATTTACTTCAGGTCCAACTGGGACAGGAGGACAGAGGTAGTTCTTCCTTCTTTGTCCTCTTTAATTTGATGGGTTCAGAACCTCCGGCTCAGACGGACATCAGACCTGATGACGGAGGTGTGCTGGTGTCGGTCGGTGGTTCTGCTGAGGTCCAACAACAAACCGGTCTAGAGATGGTTTCCAAGCTGCGTCTTCATGATAGAGTTTGTCCACCAGAGAGTGGACAGCTTTATTCTCCAGCTGACAAATGTCCTGATCCGTTTGGATGGGTTCTGACCCGTGTCAGCCTCAGAACCCAGCATGGACTGGACCGCACGGTTTCCACACCGAACTATGAGCAGGGGACGGATTTGTTCAGCATTCTGGACGTGACACAGAAACAGGACGTCCACGTCTTCAGACGACGGCGGAGGTTCTGAGGAGAACAACAATGGAAGTGTCAGAACTCAAAGAGAACAAATCAGAGAACCTTCCTGTTGATACCTGAACAGAACCAACTGTTAGAACCAGGACGAGAAGGAAGAGACGTCAGCTGATGATGGAGGGAATGTTGGAACGTCAGAGGATCAGAATCTGCTCTGAATCCAACGGATATGATAACTGCTGTTATAACTGGTGTTATAACTGGTGTTATAACTGGTGTTATAACCGGTGTTATAACTGCTGTAATAACTGCTGACTGGTGTTATAGCTGGTGTTAGACTGGCGTTCTTTCTTATATAGAACCGTGTCCTTCAAATATTAAATGTATCAATATTAATGAGAAATATTCATCACAAAATCTGTTGTGAGTGAAACAGGTTTTGGGTTCTGCAGGTTCTGCCCATCAGGACCTGACGGTGTTTCGGGACCGGGTCACACCTTTATTTGCTGTGGTGCTGAAACCCAAATCTTTAGGGTCAAACCGTTTTAATTCACAAACTCTCCGACATCTGGCCTTGAAAATGATGCCAGTTATCAGCTGATGGTGGAAAATGACCAGCGCGACTTTGTGACACCATAGAAGAAGAAGTTCTGCTGGGTTTCAGCTGCAGGAGCCTCAGAGTTCAAACCTGTGATCAGAACCAGAAGTTGTCATCGGTCACAGGTTCAGGTGTGAGTGGAGAGCAGGAAGTGATGTCATCAGGTGGAAACAGGTTCAACCTTCAGATCGTGATTCTGGTTTTTCTTTCAGAGACTCACTCTGTGAAGTATTTCGACACGGCGTCTTCTGGAGTCTCAAACTTCCCGGAGTTTGTGTCCGTTGGTTTGATCGATGACGTCCAGATGATTCACTATGACAGTAAGACCAAGAGAGCAGAACCCAAACAGGACTGGATGGACAAAGTCACAGCAGAGGATCCAGAGTACTGGACCGAACAGACGGGGAACGGTGTGGTGAACCAAGAATGGTCCAAATTCACCATGGAAACTTTAAGGAAGCGCTTCAACCAATCAGAAGGTTTGTTTGTGTTTATTAAATGTTGTGTTCATGCTGTAGGAAGTAAACACACACACACACACACACACACACACACACACACACCTCTGCAGGAACGCTTTTGCATCACTGCTGGGTTTCTAAAGCTCCGGGACACAGACTGGTTCTGCTGGTTCTGCTGGTTCTGCTGGGTCCAGTGAGGACCAGGTCGATGACTGGAGTCTGTCTCTCTCTCAGGTGTCCACATTGTCCAGCGGCTGTCTGGCTGTGAGTGGGACGATGAGACTGGAGAGGTCACTGGTTTTGAGCAGTATGGTTATAATGGAGAAGACTTCATCGTCCTGGACCTGAAGACGGAGACATGGATCGCTCCCAGTCCTCAGGCTGTCATCACCAAACACAGATGGGATCATGACAGAGCTTGGATGGAATACAACAAGTATCACCTCACCCAGGAGTGTCCTGAGTGGGGGAGGAAGTATCTGGAGTATGGGAGGAGCTCTCTGCTGAGAACAGGTAGAAGCACATCACCTGGTGGAGTTTCAAACCAACAACCTTCATGTTCCTCTGCTGTTTCTGACCCACACACAGAGACACACTCTGTCCTTTACCTCTCTGTCCTCCTTCTCTCTCCTTCAGTCTTCTTCTCCTCAGCTCCTCCCTTCTTTTGTCGCCTCCTCTCCTCTGAGGTTTATTTGCATCGTTTCAGTGTCTCTGGCGACAACAGTGACTCCTGATGACGTGTCTTTGTCTCCTCCTCCAGAGCTCCCCTCTCTAACGTGTCTCTGTCTCCTCCTCCAGATCTCTCCTCTCTAGCGTGTCTTTGTCTCCTCCTCCAGAGCTCCCCTCTCTAACATGTCTCTGTCTCCTCCTCCAGATCTCTCCTCTCTAGCGTGTCTTTGTCTCCTCCTCCAGAGCTCCCCTCTCTAACGTGTCTTTGTCTCCTCCTCCAGAGCTCCCCTCTCTAACGTGTCTTTGTCTCCTCCTCCAGAGCTCCCCTCTCTAACGTGTCTTTGTCTCCTCCTCCAGATCTCTCCTCTCTAACGTGTCTTTGTCTCCTCCTCCAGAGCTCCCCTCTCTAACGTGTCTTTGTCTCCTCCTCCAGAGCTCCCCTCTCTAACGTGTCTCTGTCTCCTCCTCCAGAGCTCCTCTCTCTAACGTGTCTTTGTCTCCTCCTCCAGAGCTCCCCTCTCTAACGTGTCTTTGTCTCCTCCTCCAGAGCTCCCCTCTCTAACGTGTCTTTGTCTCCTCCTCCAGATCTCTCCTCTCTAGCGTGTCTTTGTCTCCTCCTCCAGAGCTCCCCTCTCTAACGTGTCTTTGTCTCCTCCTCCAGAGCTCCCCTCTCTAACGTGTCTTTGTCTCCTCCTCCAGAGCTTCCCTCTCTAACGTGTCTTTGTCTCCTCCTCCAGAGCTCCTCTCTCTAACGTGTCTTTGTCTCCTCCACCAGAGCTCCCCTCTCTAACGTGTCTTTGTCTCCTCCTCCAGAGCTCCCCTCTCTAACGTGTCTTTGTTTCCTCCTCCAGAGCTCCCCTCTATAACGTGTCTTTGTCTCCTCCTCCAGAGCTCCCCTCTCTAACGTGTCTTTGTCTCCTCCTCCAGAACTCTCTTCTCTAGCGTGTCTTTGTCTCCTTCTCCAGAGATCCCCTCTCTAACGTGTCTTTGTCTCCTCCTCCAGAGCTCCCCTCTCTAACGTGTCTTTGTCTCCTCCTCCAGAGCTCCCCTCAGTGTTTCTCCTCCAGAAGACTCCTTCCTCTCCCGTCAGCTGCTTTGCTACAGGTTTCTACCCAGACAGAGCCGCTCTCTCCTGGAGGAAGGATGGGGAGGAGCTTCATGAGGAGGTGGAGCACGGAGAGATCCTCCCCAACCATGACGGAACCTTCCAGATGAGTGTGGACCTGGACCTTTCATCGGCGGCGGCTGAAGACTGGAGGAGGTACGACTGTGTGTTCCAGCTCTTCGGTGTGAAGGACGACTTGGTCACCAGACTGGACAAAGGAAAGATCTGGACCAACTGGGGTGAGACTGGGATCAGGGGGTGAAGGTGGGGACACATTTCTGTCTCTCTGATGGTCCAGATCATGGGTTTGAAGAGATGGACAGAAGTTTTGTTTCTTTCACTGTCGTTTGGTGTTTTCTGTGTAACTTTAGAGTTCAGATAATCAATAAACCACCCGGGACCCGGACAACGGTACCAGAACCCTAACCCGGTACCTGCACAGAAGACGGAAGCCTTTGAATCAGTGATAGTTCATTTGGTGGTGGCGGTCCAATGTCCACTGGGCTTTCATTCATGCAGGACGATGCCAGTAAAGTCAGTTCATGTCTTCAGCGGAGGAGGTTCTGATTGGACCTGGATCTGTTAGCAGGACGATCCAGAACTGCGGAGGAGGTTCTGATAGGACCTGGATCTGTTAGCAGGACGATCCAGAACTGCGGAGGAGGTTCTGTTGGACCTGGATCTGTTAGCAGGACGATCCAGAACCCAGTGAATGTTGACGTGAAGCTAGGAGGGTGGGACACGGGTCCAACATGAAGTCCTTCAGTACCGTGGGAAGACACGTTGATTCTAACGCTCCTTTATGAAATCAGCGTTCTTCACCACGTTCCTTCGTTTCTCCAGAAGCTGGGATGTAAAACGTTCCCCATATTCCTGATGTGGACCAGGATGTTATCAGAACCTTGTGTTTCTCCATGAGGACAGGTCCACAGAGCTGTGGGACTGTCCAGCCTCAGCAGAGGGACGCAGCGTTCCAGCGCTTCGGAGGTTTCAGTCTAGAGTTGGAGAAAAAGTATTTTGGATCCATTTCAGTTTTCAGAAGTTTCTAGTTTTAAAGTCAAACCTCTGTCAGAACATTAGAACACACTAGAACATTAGAACATTGGACGAGTCTCCCTGAGACTGGAACCAACATCAGGACAGAAAGCAGCACAGACCGTCCTCCTGTGGACAGGTGGACATGAAACCACCTAAACAGGACGGCAGGACCACCAACCAGGTGGTGTCCGTCTGCAGGACGGTTCTGTTGGGACATGGACGTTGTTCTCTGACTTGTTGTTTTCTGCTCTCCAGAGGAACCCACTAACGTGAACGCCATCATCATCATCATCATCACTGTAGCGGTTCTTCTCGTCCTCACGGCTGCCGTTGGATTCAAGCTGTACAGACAGAGGACAGGTGAGCGACCCAGACAGAACCAGTCTCTGTCTCCTGGCTTTGATTGGACACTTTGACCTGATGAAGCAAACAGGAGGTGGTTTCAGCTTCAGAGTCCAGAACCACGATGACGGACCAGGGAAGACAGTCGTGCTGTGTTGACCCTTGAGTAACTCCTGGACAGTTTAGTCCATTTCAGAAATTCTAAACTCCCTCCAGGACAACCACCGTCCTCTTTGGTGAGGCGGAGTCACAAAATCTCAACGTCCATAATTTGACTGTGTAATCCGTGTTTAACCTGTCCACGACCCTTCAGACAAAAATGTCCATTTGTTCTACATAGTGTCCAAGAAAAGGTCACCGAGGGGTGATTTTTGAAAGGGGGATAATTTGGGCTTAAATTTGAAAACCCATATTTCCCACCGCCGTTTGTCTGTCCGGCTGTTAGCAAGATAACTCAAAAAGTTCTGGACGGATCTGGATGAAGTTTCCAGGATTTGTCGGGAATGTTTCCAGGAACAGATGATTACATTTCGGTGATGATCCAGAAGAGATCCTGGATTCTGGATCACTTGGAACTATTTGTTAATATTGCAGTCAATGGAGATTCAAAATATTCTCCTCAATATCTCAGTTGATTATTTATCAATGTTTATGGAATTTGACACGCAGGGTGGGGGGGGGCGGGGGGGGGGGGGTGTCTATCTCTCCAACTGGATCAGGTCCAGAATGAGGTCAGGAAAAATATTACATTTTACAGGTGGACATTTTGTCCACTTAAAGGGTCATGAATTGGACTTTTTTTGTAACACAAGCGTTAAACTGTCCCCGGTTCCTCTCGGAGGACGTCCCGTTCTTCGTCTCCTCTGTTTAGCAGCAGCTACTTTTGTTTGATGGAGTGTTGCTGGTGATCCACTCGCATCCGTTCACCTGCAACCGTGAGCGGTGGACTGATGCGTCTTTGTTATCCAGGTAAACCTCGTCCACCTTCTGAGGACAGCGCTGAGCTCACGAAGAGACTGCAGCCAGAGGTGGACATGCAGCCGGAGGTGGACATGCAGCCGGAGGTGGACATGCAGCCGGAGGTGGACATGCAGCCGGAGGTCGTCATCCAGCCAGAGGTCGTCATCCAGCCAGAGATCATCATCCAGCCGGAGGGCGTTGGGACAAGGACAGAATGAACGCAGTGAGTGTCTTCGTGTGGGACACTATGTGTAGAAGAACCTTCTGACACGGGGAGATTATTCTGTCAGACTTGTGAGACGAGATAGTCTTTGACCTTTGGTGTCTTTTCCACAACAAAAGGTGAAGTTGTTTCACCTGAAGGGATCTGAGGTTGTTGGACAAAGACAATGAGTCCACCTGGACATTTAAGGTGGACTGATCGGGTTCGGGTGTGGCTTCGTGGCGTTTCTGCTCAGTTCTGTTGGTTCTGTCTCCGCAGGGTTCTGGGACAAGGAGCGGTGTCCCCACATCGTCCTGTTTGAACTGGAGTCCACCGGGTCTTCACCAGAACCCGATCCAATCAAAGATATCAGCGACGAGGATCCAGTGATCGATACTTATTGATTAGAGTCTAAACGGTGTCATTTAAATATTTCGGGGATTGTTCTCGTCTCTCTTCTCTGGAGACGTCAAACAGGATCTTTAAGACTGTCTTCATCCAACGTCCTTAGAACGTCCTCCATCATTACACTTTAACTCTTCGGCTGCTGGGTTGTTTGTGCTTTCCCTTTGTCCTATTGGTCCTCCTGGGGTCATGTGATGTGAGACGAGAGACATCTGACGGCCTCTAGAGTCGTCTCTGCTGTCCATCCTCAGAAATCCTTCCTTTGCTTCCAGTCCTCCTGGAACCTGCGGTGGGACTCGGACACTAACGAGTCCGGAGGTGTCGGAGTAAACGGGCGTGTCTTTGTTCCTCCTGGACTCCGCCCCTCCCCCAGTGCTTCCTGTCTGTTCACGGATCACAATCACTTCCTGTGTTGTTAACGAGACGAAGGCTGAAGTCGTCCTGCTGGTTCCTTTCTTTAGACAGAAATTCTGCTTTACAATAAAATCCCACATTTCCCACGTTTCTTGTTTGATTGATCCGTCTCCAATCCCATGAATATTCCTAGTCTGATTGATCCGTCTCCAATCCCATGAATATTCCCAGTCCGATTGGTCCGTCTCCAAGCCATGAATATTCCCAGTCTCATTGCTCCGTCTCCAATTCCATGAATATTCCCAGTCTCATCGCTCCGTCTCCAATCCCATGAATATTCCCAGTCTCATCACTCCGTCTCCAATCTATAAAACTAAAATCGCATGTAAGTCTGCTGTGTTCAGTGACAGAAATGATACAGTTCCTGATAGTCAGACTGATAACAGCCATCCTGCGTTTTGGATGGAGGTCGCAGGTTCAAATCCGGCTGGGGGCCTTTCTTTGTGGAGTCTTTATTACCCTCGCCGAAGGGGAGGCAAGGGTATTGCAATTGGGTCTGTTTGTCTGTCTGTCTGGATCCAGATTCTAGAATGTTTTTAAAGGATTCTTTAACATTGCGAGATAGGGCACTTTTCTTAATTTCTTCAAAACGTATGGCGGTATGGATCTGAAAAAAATCACACATAAGTACTCCTTAAAGGTCTATGACCATGACTAATTTCGGCCGAATCCGGATCACAATCCGGATCTGAGAGCTAATTTTCGTTCTAAAATCTGCATTTTTCAGGAGTCCATCCTGACCTCAATTCTGGAGCTAGAGACTTCAAATTTGGTGTGCACACTCATAGTTCATTCTGGTTTCATATATGTTACAGTTGTAGTTGTATCTTTTCCCGTTCTGGAGCAGCAAGCTAGAGCAGGTTTGGCCCCTCTGATCCGGAAGCCCTGTTTACTGTCTCACAAGATCGAATAGTCTTTTGGAGGCGGGGTTTGCAATCTCTGATTGGCTCATGTTCCAAATGAGAATTAGTTCTCAATTAACTTACCTGTTTAAATAGAGGTAAAATAAAACAACATCTTCTTGTACATGAAACAATCGTCTCTTCTGACTACGGGCGAGAGGCGGGGTACTCCCAGGATGTGTCACCAGCGCATTGCGGGGCCACACAGACACGGGGAGAACAAAAAACGCCACACAGAATGGAAATCAAACCCAGTACCTGTTTGCTGTGAGGCGGCGGCGCTAATCACTGCGCCACCATTCTGCCCCGTAATTACTGTCATCTGTAAACAAAAATAAAAATAAAATAGAACTAAATAAATAAAAACTATTCTGAAAAAAGATCAGGACATAACAAAACTGGAACAGAAAGGATCAGATAGAAGACATATGAAAAAGCTTGCTTCTTTTTTTATAGTGAAAACGTGATGCATTCAGTTGTAACCTGCAAAGAATTCGACAATACAAATGATTAAAGGCCACCTGGAAGATATACCGGTACAAGTTGTCCTTTACATTTCTCCTGGTGCCACAGATGTTTGACATCGGAGAACATCTGACTGTGCCAGACGAGTTCTCAGAGCGTGAGCGGCGCTCAGGTCTGGTGTGGAAGCAGCTGGTTGCTGGGG
The DNA here is from genome assembly GCF_040956055.1 of Brachionichthys hirsutus. Taxonomy (NCBI): domain Eukaryota; kingdom Metazoa; phylum Chordata; class Actinopteri; order Lophiiformes; family Brachionichthyidae; genus Brachionichthys; species Brachionichthys hirsutus. The sequence goes on from NC_090912.1 coordinate 11,834,404, forward strand.
CGATGGCAGGCGCTGTGTCCCGAACAGGCACTGCACCATTGGACCGTCTAAAAGTCTTCCTGCAGGTGGGTCATTTCACAAAGTTCACGATTACACTTTTGTGAAGGGCTGTCTCAAAGCTTTTCTCATTTGTGCTCAGAGAGTTTTTGTCTGTCGAGACGGTGAAACCCGTTTGTTTCACCGTCACACCAGGCTTCTATTTTCTCTCACGCTGCCCGCACCGGCTGGTCCGGCGCGCTTCCTCCAACCAACTGTTTCCGCTTCCCGGAACAAGTTTATTTATAACGTTCATGGCTCCACCTCTTGACTTAGTGACATCACGATACCTTCAGAGCGCACAACATCGCTGCCCACCAGATGGGGCTGTTCTTTATCTAACGGTTACATTTAAACAAATGAAAATAAGCAAATGACCCTATCAGTGGTCAAACTGAATGGTTCTGGGCTGTCACCAACTATAGAGCCTTTAAACTAAAGCTCGCACCTCAAGGCTGGAAAACTGCTTTTTGCCCAGGGCCATCACTGACCTGAACCTGATAAAGGACCTCACCTCGCACCCCCTTCCTGTTGAACTAGCTCAGTTTGGCAGCTTGTATCTGTACCCACTGTACTCAGATGATTGACTTGTTTTTGCATTCAGGTACATGGTTCTAAATCTCAAGGAATGAATCTCTGGTCTGGACTGAGGGGAATGATCAAGGAAGGAGGCGTGTTCTCACTCTGGAGGGGAAATGGGATCAATGTCCTCAAGGTTGCTCCTGAATCGGCCATTAAGTTTATGGCCTATGAACAGGTCGGTGCGCTCCAACCAATCAATGACAAGAAATAGTTAGAACTCAATCCTTATAAATAAACCTAATGGTACATGTAAGACCAGAACTCTACCCAGTCTTGAATAATGCCTATTTTCATGTCCGGATAGTTGAATTCTCTCCACACCTGCATCATATTATTGCCCCCCCCCCCCCCCCCTCTGGGCCCTTCCCACGTCTGTCTTTCCCCGCCAACCATTCTTTCTTTTACTTTAGATTAAGTGCTTGATTCGGGGCAGTAAAGAGGGGGACTCTTTAAGGGTACAAGAAAGGTTTATCGCTGGATCTTTGGCAGGAGCTACTGCCCAGACCATCATCTACCCAATGGAGGTCAGTTTAAAGGTCATCGTATCTCTGCTGCCTTTCTGGGTCTGTCCTTTACAACACGAGCCTGCATTCATCCATTCATACAGTGGCTGCACTCATACCGCAGGTGTGGCTTCCTCTAAGCCAGGTGAGGGCTGTGGACTCCGTCACACTCCTGGACCGACAAAGGCATAAAGTTCTCACATTCTGCAGTGTATTTCTGTGGCACTAAGTTCAGTGCCTAGACTTAAAGTGAACTTTATTTCTAATGGTGCACGTAGCAGCACAATAAAGTAAATAAATACAAAAAGGCCGTAGGGGTACAGTCGATCCTCACCCTGCTTCTCCACTCTGGTGTGTAGGTGCTGAAGACTCGTCTTACACTGAGGACGACTGGACAGTACTCGGGTGTGGCTGATTGTGCCAGGAAGATCCTGAAGGTGGAGGGAGCCCAGGCTTTCTACAGGGGCTACCTGCCAAATACAGTCGGCATCATTCCTTATGCTGGCATCGATTTGGCCGTGTACGAGGTGTGTGCCGCCCACAGTCAAAACCAGAAGCTCAAAGATAGCCCGCTAAAGTTTGACCTTACTTTCGCAACTCGCCACCTTTACATATGAAACTATTTCTGCCTGTTCCTGCTCCATCTAAAGACTCTGAAGAACGCTTGGCTTCAGAGGTACTGCTTAGACTCTGCAGATCCAGGAGTTCTTGTGCTCCTGGGCTGTGGTACCATCTCAAGTACCTGTGGACAGCTGGCGTCCTATCCCCTGGCTCTCATCCGCACACGTATGCAGGCACAAGGTAAAACGGATTCCGACGTGTTCTTAACATATTGTTCCATAATCAATGGCCCAGCTAGGAGTCAACTCTCAACCTCTTTTGCTTTTCTTTCAGCCATTACTGAAGGGAAACCCAAGCTGACCATGGTGGGCCAGTTCAAGTACATCATATCACACGAGGGTGTAGCCGGCCTGTACCGAGGCATCACCCCCAACTTTCTCAAAGTCATTCCAGCTGTCAGCATCTCCTACGTAGTGTATGAGCGCATGAAGAAAATCCTCGGGGTGGGTTAGTAGACTGAGAAGCAGAAGAGAGGAGATGATGCAGCTCCTCAGAGCGAAGGGCCGCTGAACAGACGCAGGTCACACTGCTGTGGGTTCTACTTCCTGTTTACACATGCAGTTTCAAGTCTTTGACTAAGCTTAGGCTTCTTAGCCCCAATGAAAATAGCAATTTTAACTTTATTTGGAGCCAAAATGAGTGCTGTACTTTACATGCTGCTGGGATGGAATAAATCTCCATCGTTTCGTAATGAAGAGGGCTTTAACTGTTTAACTTTAAATGCCATGTCAGCATCCGTACATCCATCCAGCTTCCATTAGACGAGACGATCGATGAAACCATCTCTGCTGTGTTGGCTCCAGACATCCGTGGTCGGCGCCGGTTTGAACCCCGAAATGTGAGATGATGATCCAGACTGGCCCGTGATCAGACGAGAGCTGAAGCTGATTTTACATTT